>NW_011494960.1:2019652-2027578 GCF_000754665.1 Bison bison bison | reverse complement strand
CAAAATGTAGCATGGGATAGGGTTAATCATGGAAACCAGAGTGAAGCAGCTTTTTGGAGAGCCAAAAAAAGACCTTTTAGTGACTAAGTTGGCTTCAGGTGCAGGGGAATTTCATGATTTACAGCCTGTTGACATCTCCAGACAGACAGGAAGCCAATGAGTCGTACTTAAGTGTGTATTTCAGGATTGGCTGACTGTACCTTATACAGCTTGAAGTATTCAAAAGCCAGTATAAGCAGAGATTTGGGGCTTAGTGCTGATTTTCTATGTTCAGTGGCATAGCTAATTTTCAGCATTCCCAGATAAAGAAAAATCTCCAGGGCACAGTTTTCCATGTGTGGTGGTGTTTTCTACTTCATTGAAACTTTGTTTTGTTTCGGACATGGAGTGGAACCTGTTGGTACTTTAATAACATTTTTCATATTATTTCATTTTATTAAAATATTAAAAGGAAAAAAAAATTGTTCAACCCAACCAACCTGTTTCTAAAAGGTGGCATGAATCCACCTACAATTACAAATGAAATCGTATTTTCCAATTGACCTAATTTATATTTTCCAATATGATGTTTTCACTTATGATTGACTTTTAATTGGCTGTGAATTCTAGAGTGTTAAATTCCTCTAGCATCACTGCCCAGTTTATGTTATTCTCTTAAGAACATTAAATATAACAAAATGTTATACCTTGTTGGAACTAAGAATTTAAATAAGTCTAGAGGGATTAAAAAAGATTGCCTGTTGAAGTTCATCCAGTGAGTTAGTAGCAAAAATTAATTTATAACTTCTGCTATGCTTCAGCACTGAGATATTCCTGCTATCCCACAATTCTGAGAAAATTAATTTAAAGGAAGCCTATGTGAGTTTTTGAACTGTGGTGTTGGAGAAGACTCTTGAGAGTCCCTTGGACTGCAAGGAGATTCAGCCAGTCCATCCTAAAGGAAATCAGTCCTGGGTGTTCATTGGAAGAACTGATGTTGAAGCTGAAACTTCAGTATTTTGGCCACCTGATGCTAAGAGCTGACTCATTTGAAAAGACCCTGATGCTGGGAAAGATTGAGGGCAGGAGGAGAAGGGGACGACAGGGGATAAGATGGTTGGATGGCATCACTGACTCAATGGACATGGGTTTGGGTGGACTCTGGGAGTTGGTGATGGACAGGGAGGCCTGGCGTGCTGCAGTCCATGGGGTCATAAAGAGTCGGACACGACTGAGTGACTGAACTGAACTGATGTGAGTTTTTGGTAAAGGATACAAACAATAGTAACATAACAATATTGTAAATTTAAAAAATATTCACAATCTAAAAGCTGAAAGTTATGTTTTATGCAATGGTAATTTTAGGATTTCATGGCTGGGAGACAACATCTCAAGTGACTCTGAGAGAAGTGCTCCAAGGAGGCATGGGGAGGAGCCAGGTTATATATAAGTTTTACCCCAAAGGGCAAGTAGTCTGAACATCATGGGCTTACCGGTGGCCCATGGTAAAGATCCCGTCTGCCAGTGCAGGAGATGTAGGAGACATGGGTTCAGTCCCTGGTTCAGGAGGAGGGCATGGCAGCCTACTCCAGGATTCTTGTCTTGAGAATCCCATAGAGAGAGGAGTCTGATGAGTTAACTGCCCATAGGGTCGCAAAGAATCTGACATGACTGAAGTGACTTAGCACACACCCACAGTCTGAACATAAAACGATTGTTTTTAATTAAAGGAAGCCAGATATCTCAGGTTAAGGAATTTAGTGTTTTTCTTTTTTATGGGACGATGCAAAAGTCTGGGCTCACTGAAATCATGCCTTTCACATGCATCGCAGCTATCTGGGGCCAGTATCCTATTTTTCACGTCCTGAACTTCCTTGGGGTTTCAGTCTAATGGCTGTTGGTGCACAGGTAATCCTTTCCTTCCTGAGTGCCCTTAGGGCTCAGGAGCTCATATTAAAGAACTAGAATTGCTGATGATTGTGACATCCATGTTTACTGATACAGCAGGAATATCCCATTTCTCATAAAAAACAAAACTACATCTTAATTATGAGACTGTTTCATTATATCATTGGATGGCATAATATATTAAAAAAAACTTAAAACTTCAGCAAAAGGACCTCAATGTTGCAGTTTCCTGGTTTGCAAGCTTTGATACATCAGTTATCAATAGCCATTTCACAGGTGGTGCCCTGTGTCAGACACTGTACTGGGTATGTAATGGATACTGTTTTTATTCCTTCTAACTGTATTGAAACACAGGAATTAGAATTTTCACTTTTTAGTGAAATAAAACAGAGACTCAGAAATGATGTATATCAAGATGCCCCAGTGGTCCAGACACATGGAAGACATTCAGTTTGCAGTTATTCTTTTAACTTTCCTCTTCCTCCCTCCTTCCTGCCTCCCCCCTCTCTCCCCCTCTTCTGCTACATCTTAAGGTGATTTGCTAAATGTAAAGAGTAGGTTAATGGCACAGTTATCTCAAGTCTGCCTCAGGGAAGAATGATACCCAGATCTCTAAGTGAATATTGTTGGTACTTGTCAACTGTATGAGACACTGGGTTGAGTAAAATGTAATTAGTGAGCTCTAGAAAGTTAAAAATGTATTTTAGTTTTGAATAAGGTTTAAAGTCTTCTAGAAGAACACTTTTTAGGGGTAAGGTACCTATTTAAATTTAATGTTGATATGTTTTATTAAAGTGATACACATTTAAAGATCCAAAACAATGAACTCTGATTCATCTCTGGAACCTGAACACATTGCTATAGGAGGATCCAGAGTTTTTTCCCCATTCAGACAGTAGCTATTAAGTACCTATTGTGAGCCAGGATTCGTACGACCTGCTGAGGCGGCTGTGAATCAGACAGTGGTCTCTACTGTTACAGAATCTGCAGTCAATTGCATGTTTCTACAAACGTCCTATTAACTGGCTAATCTGTTTAAAAGGTTTGAAATGTGATAGCGCCTAAAGTCTTCGCTAATGATTTATGTAACTAAAAATTACTCTGTTCACTAGAAGCAGTTATCAAAACAGCAATTATTATTTGAGTTGTGCCAGTTTAAACTGTTTTGTACCAAATTCTGGTATGTTTTCCAGCTCTCAAAGAGCACTTGACGCGTATGTAATGTCAGTTAAATGAACAAACCATTAGAACGGGAGAGTGATAATCTAAACTTTTACATTTAACAGTGTTTTTTTAATGTACTATTCAGTCACGCTAAGGTACGGGACATATTGCCAACATATTTATTCTCTCTCTATAGATTATTTACTTTGTAGGCAATCCATAGCCTATTTTTTTTAATTGCCAAGTTACTTTTTCCTCTTCTTTTTAACATGTGATCACCTGATTAAAATATCGGAGAAAACCTGAAGTCAAAAAACCTGTATCGTGTCTTTGTCCTTTTCCTAGCTAGTTCTGTATTTTCTCTGGGTCTGTTTTATTTATTCTATAAAACTGAAAGGATATAACTACATGAACTCAAAGATCCTCTAGAATTATCTTTGGTCTCCCCCACCTAGGCATTATAATATACAATTGATATGTATTGAGGAAATCAAATCAATTTCACATTTACTCTAAGGAAAATATGATTAGGAGAGAGGTGAATGCTATTAACAACTATATCTCTGTCTTTAAACTGCTGTGACATTTATAATTTACGGCATATAATTTTACCATATTGTCATTTTAAATTATTTTTTTTCTCTGTATTCATTTTCTTTCTCGCTAACACTATAAATGCTTTCATTATGTTGTTCCTAAGAGGATAATCGATGATGCTATGTAACCCATTCTACATTATTCTGAGTCCATAAAGGTATACAATTAACAGTGAATTTCTTCTCTATAAATTCATTTAAGAACTTTTATTTGGAAAGTTTGCTGTTTTCCACTTGACTCTGACTTTATTTCCATCATTAAAAAATTTATATTCAAAATAGGAGTTCAGTTACAGCACTAATATCATTAAAGCTAATAAATCTGAAATTTGAAGACAAAATTAACATGGTAATTCATGTTATTGACTCATCAATGTACTACATGGAGTCTTTTAATTTATTTTTGTAGGTTCTTATGAGTCTGTTCATATATATTTTCATATATAGCTGTAACTAACTTAATTACAATGACATCTGCATTTTTTTAATACCAAATGGACCTTTGTACATGAAAGTCTGGCCTTAATTTTGGTGTTTTCTCTTGGATCTTTTGGTCTGATTTTAGCCATGACTTTAAACAGACATAAGCAACCCCTTAACCCGTACCTGCTTTTTGTATTTATATTGTTGGAAGCTCTGACTGTGGCCTCCATTGTTACTTTCCGTGATGTATATCTTGTCCTGCAAGATTTTATACTGACCCATGCAGTATTTCCTGATTCAACTGTGTATACTCTGCAGTCTAAGAGAGATTGCAGCAAATTTGGAGCAGGCCTATTTTCTGGTTTGTGGATTTTGTTCTTGTCAGGAATCTTGAAGGTGTTTTGTTATGGTGAAACAGTGGAGCTGGTCGTGGCTTCTGTGTATGTGTGCTCAGTGCTCAGTTGCGTCCAGCTCTTTGCAACCCCAGGGACTGTAGCCCGCCAGGCTCCTCTGTCTATGGGGTTTTCCAGGCAAGAATACTGGAGTGGTTTGCCATTTCCTTCTCCAGGGGACCTTCCTAACCCAGGGATTGAAACCCATGTCTGCTGCATCTCCTGCATTGGCAGGCAGATTCTTTATCATTGTGCCACCTGGGAAGCCCCTTGGCTGCTGTAGGAGCCCTTCTTTTCTGCAGATTCATCATCTATGACACACACTCACTGATGTGTAGGCTGTCACCTGAAGAGTATGTATTAGCTGCTATCAGCCTCTACTTGGATATCCTCAACCTCTTTTACACCTTTCCAAGTTTTGGAAGCAATTAATAGAAAGTGATTGAAAGCACTATATAGAAACTGATTCATTAAGTACTAAATTTTGAGATATAATTAACTATTAAATACTTTTAAGATTTTATTTATATGCTGTATACTATATTATAAAGTATAAATCTCCTTTTACTATTAACAGATTTTAACCTCATTTAGAAAAGAAAAAGTATAGAAGATAAATTCCAGAGAATTATTCAGTGTTGCAATAAAATTATGTTAAAATGTTAATGACATTTCATTATAAAATGATGTATTGAGAATTAAAAATCTACTCAACAGATATTTTGACTTAAAATTTAACACTTTTGGTTTTCTAGAGTATAGGTTTCCTCTAAAAATTATAGCAGTATGCCAGTGACTAACAAAACTTTGGCAAATTCTTGACTACAGTCGTTTCCTAGGGTGCCTTAACAAAGTACCACAGATTGTGTGGCTTAAATAGAAATTTCTTTTCTTATAGTTCTGAGGTCAAGGTATCAGCAGGGTTGGTTTCTTCTGAGGTGCCTCTTTTGGCTGGTAGATGGTCATGTCCCTATATCTTCACATGGACATCTCTCTGTATTGTCTGTGTCCAAATTTCCTCTTCTTATAAAGATACCAGACATATTGGAATAGGCCCCACCCTAATGACCACATTTTATGTTAATTACCTCCTTGTAAAGATTCTATTTCCAAATACAGTCATATTCAGAGGTACTAGAAGTTAGGACTTTACACTGGGCTTAATGTTTGTGTCCCCCCAAATAGTTCGTTGAAACCTAATGCCTGCTATGATGATATGAGGAAGCAGGGCTTTGGGGATGAGGACAGAGTTCTCATGAGTGGGATTAGTGCTCTTATAAAAGAGACTCCACAGAGACCCCTTACCCTTTCTGCCACGCAAGGTGACAGCGAAAAGACACAGCTATGAACCAGGAGTGCTTCCAAGATGGTGCGGTGCTGAAGAATCTGCCTGCAGTGCAGGAACTGTAAGAGATATGGGTTTGAGCCCTGGGTTGGGAAGATACCCTAGAGGAGGAAATGGCTACCCACTCCGGTATTCTTGCCTGGAAAACTCCATGGACAGAGGAGCCAGGCAGGCTACAGTCCACGGGGTCACAAAAGAGACACAACTAAGCAACTGAGGACACTGAGCACATATACCTGTAAACATGTAAACATATATGTGTGTGTATATATATGTATGTATATTTATGTATGTGTATGTATGTATGTATGTATATATATAAAAATTTTCTTCCTGCTTAAAAGGGTGACAATTTAAGTACCTACCAGAATGCCAGAAAAAAATTAATGTTATTTTGAAAAGTTAGCAGTTTGGTCTTGTGGTGTTCATAATTGAATATATGTCAAGTGCATCATTATTATAAGTTATGCATGTTTACTTGTCTGGTGTCTTTTAAAAAGGTATGGTGTGGAGCCTCCTGGTTTGATAAAATTGGAAAAAGAGATAGAACAAGAAGAAACACTCTCTGCCCCTTCTCCTTCACCTTCTCCTTCTTCAAAGTCTTCTGGAAAAAAGAGTACAGGAAACTTATTGGATGATGCAGTAAGTAAAATTCATCGGGTTTCTTACCAGTACTTGCTCCTTTTTGAACTTCAGAACTCATTCTATTCTGTCTCCTCTCTGTCTCACCTCTACCTATTCCAATGTTACTGCAATTTCTTTTAGAGTCCTATGAGAAAATTTATATCCTGCAATTTGTTTCAAGACTCAAAACTGAGCCACTTATCTTATTTAAAGTACAGCATCACTTAATTCTGCTGAGTAGTACCTTAAATTTTAGGATAGTAAGTCCAGCTCCTGAAAATTGTCTTTGAAAACACTTATGCCTTGATACTATTGGTTCCTGCTCCCTTATTCATTGATAAGAAGTCTGAAGGCGTGGGATCTTAAGGATTGTTAAAGAAGGAAAGGCAAAATGCAATGGAGAAGACAACTGTCCTTTACTGACTCTGCACCAGGGTGGGAGGTGGTCTGCCACTGTTCTTCAGGTGATCTTGTTAGGCAGGTTTTTTATTGAGGAATCTGAGACTTGAATTACCTGCTGAGAGGAAGAGAGAAGCTTAGATTGCAACCCTATTTTGTCTAACTCTCTGAGGTCACCCTTCCTCTACTTAACAGAGTCCTTGAGTCACCATTGTTGGCAGATTAGGAAATATTTTCATTACCTCCTCATACAGAAAACAGATTCTGGGTGTAACAGTAAACAGGATGAAGTAAAATTCCCTGGCTACTTCTGTTGTCTCTTAAGTCGTTCTTGGTCTTTAGTGGTGTGTCTGATTACATGTATGCATTTACTTCTCAGCACATATGTTTGGAGTGTGAATGTCAGAACTGCCTCTGGGTTTTGTGAAAAATGGAAACCTTGGGGATGTTAGACTGAAGTATGTCTCACATACACGGATAAGATCCTTTGGTACAATATGTACAGTATGTCTCACATACACGGGGAGAGTTCTTAGAAGCTAGCACCAACCATGATGCCCTTTATGAGGAGTAGGCAGAACTGAAAAGGACAGCTGGCTCTTAGCTGAGAGTTTCTTTCCCTCGGGCCTGAACTGAAAAGATCTGGGGAAATGACTGATTGGTGCTGTTGGATATAGAAAGATTCCCCCACCTTTTATTCTGTTTTGTGTGACACTATAACCTATATTGCATATTTAGATGAACAGAAATATAACAATTTGTCTGACAGATTGAGAATTCCCATTTCTGCTAAGGGCAGCACATTATACACTTAGCCCATCAAGTTATCTTATCCGATACCAGTTTAATTTAGTTTTCCTATGTTCAGTCCACTCAGAAATGAAAGGATAGGCAGGGCACTTCAATATAATTCAGTCGTGTCTGACTCTGTGCGACCCCATAGACGGCAGCCCACCAGGCTCCCCCGTCCCTGGGATTCTCCAGGCAAGAACACTGGAGTGGGTTGCCATTTCCTTCTCCAATGCATGAAAGTGAAAGGTGAAAATGAAGTCGCTCAGTCATGTCCAACTCTTAGCAACCCCATGGACTGCGGCCC
>NW_011494960.1:1980728-2019545 GCF_000754665.1 Bison bison bison | reverse complement strand
TTATTTTGTAAGGTAGTTGAGTAACTTGGTATTAATAGTATGTAATGGCACATTATATATTGGTAAGAACAACTTTTCTTTTTTCTCAATTATACTTTTTTGATTAGACTTCATTTTTATTTTATTTTTTTTAATTTTATTTTATTTTTAAACTTTACATAATTGTATTAGTTTTGCCAAATATCAAAATGAATCCATCACAGGTATACATGTGCTCCCCATCCTGAACCCTCCTCCCTCCTCCCTCCTCATACCATCCCTCTGGGTCGTCCCAGTGCACTAGCCCCAAGCATCCAGTATCGTGCATTGAACCTGGACTGGCATCTCGTTTCATACATGATATTTTACATGAACTCTGTGGGAGAGGGAGAGGGTGGGAAGATTTGATTAGACTTCATTTAGAGTAAGATCTTCCTTTTAGTCTTTCTCTTATAAAAGTGTTTTTCTGGGACTACTCTGATCTTAGTCCTTTTCCTCTAAGCTGTTACCTTCATTCACTTTCTTTAATGCATTATAGTCAGAGGTCTGGCCAGCATCACCCTTAACCTCCTTATGAATGAATTAGTGAATCAAATGAATATTTTAGTCCTCAAATTATGAGACCACTTTCCGGTGTATCTGACCCTGTTGACCACTCTGGTCTCGTAATTCTCCACAAGTATTATTGCTACCAGAAAGATCAACCTAAAGGGAATTCAGAATTGATTAAATTTTTATGGGAGCTCTATAATGTCCAGGGTAAAGTCCGCACTCATATATGTGTCACATAAGGCCTTC
Source organism: Bison bison bison (assembly GCF_000754665.1). Classification (NCBI taxonomy): domain Eukaryota; kingdom Metazoa; phylum Chordata; class Mammalia; order Artiodactyla; family Bovidae; genus Bison; species Bison bison. The sequence goes on along the minus strand of NW_011494960.1, from coordinate 2,018,768 downwards.
ATGTTGTGGCCGATTTTGTCTTTCCCAGCCTTTTTTACGCTCTGGGTTCATTCTTGCATAGTAATGTATCTATTGTAAACCTGTCCTCTAAGCCCAAATGCCCAAGGCTTATTTTATGCCCTGTGTTTTTCCTCATTTGCTGTCCTCACCCTGCTCACTTTTGGTTTCTACTTTTAGACACCCTTTCATCTTCTAAAATTCAGGCTGCACGGTCTTCTATAGAAAGTTTTCTTGGCATCTCTCATTCCCGGTAAAATTGACGAATGTGTCCTTGGTTCCTCAAGTGTTCTTATACATTTAGTGAAGTGTTTATCATGTTGGGCATAAATACCTGTTCTTCTCTAGGTACTGTCTTTGTTCTCAAAGACGAGGACCGTATTTTATTCAGCTATATCTAGTGCCATGCTAATTGGATACATTGTTAATGTGAGTAATCAAAGCTTGAAAAAGATTCTCCCTTTTTCTGTTTGTCTGGAATGGCCCTGTGCTCTGGAGAAAATGTGCATTTCTCAGCTCTGCTGTAACTTAGCAGAAGGAGGAGGAGATGTTGCCCCTTGGGCTGTTTACCTGAGCCTGGGCAAAGTAGCTAGAATGGTTCCCTTTCTTCACCAGCTTGTCTCCCGTGTGGCCACCCCTCATCCTTGAGAAGGGGAGAAGGACAGGGGAAGAAGGTGGTGAAACAACTACGAAAGGGATTTTGGAAAAGTTTTACCAATAATCCAGTTCAGAGCACATACGTGAGTTAGGGACTGTCTTCAAAATGGCAAGACTCATTCTGTCGTTGCTCTCACTATGCCAGGCTCTGTTCTTGCAGCTGGAAACAAGGAAGGGGCTTTCGAGAAGCTTTAAACTCCCTTTACAGTTTTTCAGGGTTTGGGAACATAACCGTCTGTATAGTTAGGGGGTTTTCATCGAATGTAGGAAATGTGCTAAGTGGATTCTTATGTATTGTTGCCAGCTAGAATGCTGTGTGTGTGCAGTCCTCAAACCAGCATTTCTCAAAGAATGTTTAATCACTCACTCACACCACCAGATGGCCCATGGCATGAATAATTCCATGGGTAGGTTAGTTTAAGAAATACAGCTTACTGTAGTCCTTACCTAGAGTTTGGCAATGCATTCTGGCGTATGAAAGGCACTAATGAGTTCTATAATAAGATCTTGTTTAACCTGGAATTTTCCATGCTTCTTTGGCCACAGAAGCCTCTTAAAGTCTCCTTCATACTACACTGGGGAAACTGCACTGAAATATTTGCATTCTGTTTAAGTGAGAGTTTTTCACCAAAGTGTTTTATTTCAGGGACAGTAGAACAGAGAGAAAAACCATTTGGGCCTCACTAATGGTTTAAATCAGAGCTTCATATGTCAAATATGAAAAGGAAATAGTTCATATGGCAACTGCTTCCCTGCATATGAGGCATAGATAGCCATTGGGGAGTTGCAATTCACATACTCCAACATGTGCTTTAGAATGGGGGTATAAAAATATTGCTTGCAAAGTTCCTGTGTTTATTTAATAATATTGAATATTTATACTCTAGAGATATTATTTACATCAAAAAAGAGGGAAAAAAGAATAAAGAAGAATAGTGAAGAAGAAAAAGAAAAAAGTGGAGAAAAGAGTAAAGAAAGAAGGAGGGGAAAAAAAAAAGAGACACAGACCCTTGTTAAAATGTCATATTCCAGTGAATAGTTCCAACAATAACTGCCAGTTTAGAAACTTTCAATGCATCTTCACATTTCCTTGTTTGACATAGGAGATTTGTGGAAAATTGGGGGAAAAAATAGGTGACCCTTAATGTGGGTAATACACCCCACCTTCTTTAATCAAGCAAGACATCCTAAGAGGAACAGAACACAGTGGAGTCATTCAGATTAATTTATTCCCCAGATGTCCTGATAAAGTGACTCAGCTGTGATAAAATGATGGGGTCAGATTTAGTTCCCTTGTGTTGAGCCTGTTCCCACACAATGAGTTGAATACAGTTCTAAGAAACCAGTCTTACTTTCTTCCTCTTCTCCATCAACTTCCTCAGTCTGGGGATGAGAGATAGTATAATTCTGAGTAATCAGGCTCCTCTTGAAATCCCATTTCAGCAGAATACTGGCTGGGTTCCTGGCCAAAAACAGAACACCTGCCAGACTGACTTATCCCAAGGTAATGTAAGAAGCACAGGTGTCATCAGTCACTGTTTACTTAACAATATATTTCCATTACCCACAGCCTGGCCTTGTCTCTTCCATTTCTGCCTCCAGCTCTCACACAACTACACAAAAGCCCTTGATTAAAAAAAAAAGCAAGTGTATTTTCAAAGCTTAGGAAGACATTAGAGAAGGACAGACCACTTGAGAAAATGTTTCTTGTATTTTATTTCATTTGATACCAACAGTTTCTGTATTTTGTCTAAAAACACTTCAAGATGGAAATACTTTCCATACACACTTGTGACTGTCATTTCTTAGCAGAGGAACCACTTGAATAGCAATTTAATGTCTGCTCAATTACTAAGCTGCAGAAAAGCTATGCCAAACATGAGTTTCTTAAGGTTTGGGCCATGTGCTTTTATGATGCTGATTGTTGGATATTTTTGGGGGGAAGTGGCCAAAGTCCTTCTCTTTTCCTCCATCCCTTCTCCTCCCCCTCCTTTCCTTTTATCATGGAACTATTGTGGTGCTAAGAAAAGCTGTACTACTTCTAGCAATTGTTTTCAATAAACCCAATGTATTTACATATTTATTTATAGTTTTAAAACATGTTTATAAACACATATAAAAAGAGATACACATATTGGAATACTTAAAATGTCTACAACAGTACACATTCATTGGTCCTGTAACCTCACCTCCACCCCAGACTATGGTTCTGCATCATAGAAGGGAATGTCGTACTTCTTGTTCTATTATCGCCATCTTGTTCAAGAATATCTCTTAAAAAAAATTCCTAGGGATAGAATACTATTAATACTGGGGAAGTGGGTAGATGTATCTATAGCCCAAGTATCGTGTGGTAGGAAAAACTCAGAACTCAAAGACATGGGCCTAATCACTAACATAATTAGGTATGTCACTTTTTCAATGAAGGCCATCTCTAAAATTCTTTGAATCCAGTTGATCTGTCACACTAATTCGCTCTTGTGTCCTGTCTAAGTCCCTGTGCTTATTTATTCAATGTGTATTTATTGAACACATATTATATGCCATTAAGGCATTGTGTTTTATTTCAAGGATTTAAAACTAGAATGAAGTACTATCTCAGTTCTCAAGTAACTCACAATCTGGCAAAGAGACATGAAGGTGAACCAGCCACTGAGATGCAATGTGCTGTAACACAAACAAGTAACAAGAATTGTAGGTTTATATGTTGACAGAATTAGGAATTCTAGAAGGAGCTGATGAAAATACATATCCTGAAATTGGTTCTCTTTTTCCCAGCAGTAGTGTTGGTTCTCCTTTCTAGGCATCCATGAGACATAATTGTATAGTTCTCTTTTTTTAAGATTTTTTTTTTTTATGTGGACCATTTTTAAAGTCTTTACTAAATTTGTTACAGTATTGCTTCTGTTTTGTGCTTTGGTCCTTTTGGCCCTTGAGGCATGTGGGATCTTAGCTCTCTGACCAGGGATCGAACCCTCATTCCTTACCTTGGGAGTGCAGAGTTTTTAGCCACTGCACCACCAGCAAAGACCCCATAATTGTATAGCTCTTAAGATAAATTTTGCTTCAGGATCCCCCCACTTTTTCTAGCTTTCCCCTCTAATGTCTTATGCTTTCATACTTTCTGGAGCCTCACTTGTTATAGGGAAAGCAAGTGGTGTAAGTTCTTTATTCCAGCATGCAAGTGAGTTCCTGTGTTATCTTCCCACAGTTTTTGCTTAGTGGAGTGCTGATTGAAGTCAGACATCAAACTATTTGAAGAAATGATTGAATTTCTTTGATGACAAAATTCTAGGAATCATGTCTTTGTGGAAGTAAGGATTTGGATGAGGGGTATCCAAGCCAATTCCTCAGAATCTAAATTTATTCTATGCAGCTTCTCAAATGTAGGTTGAGCATGATTTAGATCTGCCATCTATGGAAACTTTGACTCAATACACAAGGTATTATTTTGCATTGTCTGGTTGCGAAAGTGAAAGTCACTCAGTTGTGTCCGACTCTTTGCGACCCCATGGGCGATACAGTCCATGGAATTCTCCAGGCCAGAATACTGGAGTGGGTAGCCTTTCCCTTCTCCAGGTGATCTTCCCAACCCACGGATCAAACCCAGGTCTCCCGCATTGCAGGTGGATTCTTTACCAGCTGAGCCGCCAGGGAAGCCCAAGAATACTGGAGTGGGTAGCCTATCCCTTTTCCAGCAGATCTTCCTGACCCAGGAATCAAACTGGGGTCTCCTGCATTGCAGGCAGATTCTTTACCAACTGAGCTATCAGGGAAGCCTCTATTGTCTGGTTGGTTGGTGACTTTAAGAGAGGACAGGTATGAGACACAACATGGGAGGTTCCCAACAAAAGAAAACATAAATAAACCTTATTCCTAAGATCATGGACTATATATCGTCTTTAGTAGTCACAACTATTTATAAGCATTTTGCATTTATCATTTAGTATTTGTATTTTTTAAAGAGTAGGGAGAACCCCATGGACAGAGAAGCCCTGCAATCTATAGGGTCACAAAGAATCAGACATGACTGAAGTGACTTAGCATGCATGCACATGGAGATAAAACAGAGAAAATTTGATAGTCAGACATGGATTCTATAAAATACATATAAACTGTGAGATAATGCTATGAGAATAGGTCTTGGAAGATGGGAATTACTGAGGAGTGAATTGCCAGATTAGTCTGGATGAATTAAAGATGACAAAAAGAGTTCAAAATAGGGTGAAGCAGTAGTCTCATTTTAAAATAATAATAAAATTTAAACTCTCATGTATTTTGAAAATGGGTAAAATTAGTATTAAAATTATGATAGGGAAGCATATGCACTATGTTAATATAGATGCTGTTCCAGCCATCAGTAGACTTTCTTGGCAACACAATGTACACAGTCTTCTTAATTCACTAAACATGAGACCCCAGCGCATCATCCCTACACTGCCAGTTGATTTGCTCCCGATTATCCTCCGGTATTATCATTGCCATCAGCCCGCTTAGGCCTTCGTGCAGTTACTGGCCTGCACAAAGTACCTTCAGGGCCTGACCTTTACATAGTTCAGGTTTAATATGATATTTCTGTGCTCACATCATGTCGATAGGCTGATAGAGAACACATTCAAACGCATTAATGGTTTAGGGGCCTTTGAACCCGTGAAACAAATTAATCTAAATGGAATCTGATTAAGCAGAATGAACTCGCCAGCTCTTCCATTTCAGGTGAAGCGGATTTCTGAAGATCCTCCTTGCAAATGCCCAAGCAAGTTCTGCGTGGAGAGGCTCTCTCAAGGAAGATACCGCGTCGGAGAGAAGATCCTTTTTATTAGGGTAAATTTTCACTTTTCACTTGACAGCTTGTTCTCCTGAGCATGTACAGAACTGGAGTTGGGGGTTACAGGGAAAATATGACCAGTAACTAAGCAGGAACTTCCCAGGTGGTGCTTACAATTGGGTTTGAACATGAGATATGGAAATTTTTATTATCATACATAATTACTGCTGAGGGCTAAATAAATACAACTTTATCTTTTTACATATACACCAAACAGATCATAGAATCAAACTGAATGAGGAAAAGAAGAGAAAACAAATTCGTTTTTGGTCTAGGCATTTAGTTTCAAAGGAACTAAATCTGCTTCAATGGGTAATAAGAAACACTATTCTGCCCTGGTTTTCCATATCTTAAGTTTGGGAAATGATCAACCCATAGGTCCTGATAACTTTCAAATTATTTGAATATGACTTTTGAAAAAGTTTGGGTTATTAACCAGGGTGAGGAAAGTCAAAACTCATTACAATAGAGTGATTAAATGATGACTGCCATTATTTTAGTAGTTTTCTGGGTTAGAATAAAGAAATAGGGGGCCTGTGCCAATGAAAGATTTGGTGGCCTCTGGCCATTTTTCAGTCATCCTAATTAAAAATCTGACAATTTTTGATTGTAATTATTGACTTAATAAAGTAACATTTCAGGCTGTGATCTGCTTTGTTAATCATCAAGAGAATTTAATCTCTCAAAATGTTTGTTACTTTCCCTAAGACCAAGAGAGAAACAATCCCTAAAAAACACTGACGTAGAAAGCACTATTCCTTAGAAAGTCATAATTGCACAATTCTTTTAATAATTCTGTATCTAACACATTTACTGCTGGTTTACTGTTTTCAGCATAAGCTAGAGTTAACAATTTCACGTCTAACCAAATTCCAAAGTTTGTTGACAACACCCAATGACTTATGTATGGATTATGATTATTATATATTTTTGTTGTTGTGAACACATTTTCTCATTATGCTTTTGAGTCAGTACGATAACAACCAATAAGAATGAAAAATTAGGAATGTGTATGGTTTACTGAGAAAGAACCCAGAAGACGTTTCTGCAGATGATATCTTTGCTAAGCGTACGCTTTATGTGGGTTTGCAGAAACCAATGTATGATTGGATACTTTGCATACATGGCTATCTAATGTTTACTTATGTAAATGCATCTATATGCTTATGTAGATATGTTAATTTATATGCGCAAGTCTCTAAAGGTGAGGGAGAAATCTCTACCCAATATAAAGAATCCTTTAGTACAAGAGGATATCTCCAAGGTTTTTAACTGTCACTTTTAGGCAAATATGCTAATAATCCCCTGCTACAGTGGGAATTCTTGTTTCTAGTTTATCAAAAACAATTTCTCAAAGCCCCAGATTTGGCATTGTACCTTCCAATGAGCAGCACTGTTTTTGAACTACCTAATAACCCTGATGCTATCCCCTGAGGGATTGGGGGCAGGAGGAGAAGGGGACGACAGAGGATGAGATGGCTGGATGGTATCACTGACTCAATGGACATAAGTTTGGGTAAACTCCCGGAGTTGGTGATAGACAGGGAGGCCTGGCGTGCTGCGATTCACGGGGTCGCAAAGAGTCGGACACGACTGAGCGACTGAACTGAACTGAATAGACCAACGAAGTTAAATGCAGTCGATTTCTGTCTATGGTACAGATACAAATTTGCTTTCTTCCAAGGTTTAAATATATCAATTATTTTTCACTGTCTTTGGAGTGATGATGAAACCTCCTTGTTGACTTCCGTAATAACAGAGATTTAGGTATTTCTATTTAGCCATGCTGTGTATCTTTGAAATGTAAACAGATGGCTTTCAGCCTAATGTCATGATCTTGTGGAGGAGAGAGGTAAGAATTTTCCTTTGTTCTTTGTTCATTCACTTAGTTGGTAACTACCCAGGCCTCAAGTACTGAAAAATCACTTGGCAATATAAAGCTGTATAAGCTTGTAGTAAGGTTTTCAGAAATATGTCTTAGATGCCATGAAAATGTCTATACTATTTGATTTGTCAACCTCAATGCAACTCCATGTAAATATTTTAACGATACTATTCCATGTAAACAATCTTAACAATAATTTTAAAAACTGGTCCTCAGATATGCAACAGTATCATCTGGGAAATGGTTAGAAATGCAAATTCTTGAGCCTGTCTCTGGACCTATTGAATCAGAAGCTCTGAGGGTGGGGCCCAGACACCTGTGCTTTAACAAGCCTTCTAGATGATTCTGATGCATCCTAAAGTTTGAAACCACTAATCTAAAAGAGAGCACTAACTGTATGAATGAAAAGATCTGGTTTTTAACAGTATAATTAGAAGTCACTTGCATATCTGATCATGGAAGTATATAATCATTGAGGTACTAGGAATGATTATTTTAAAGACTTCTCTGTATCATGAGAAAACACTGAAGATACAATGTTAAGTGGGAAAACAGACTTTGAAATTGTATTTACATATAAAAATATCTGTGTATAAATCCAATGTGATTAAGACTTAAAGGGAATAGGAATAATTGAAAATATTTTTTTAATTTTCAGAAGGCATTAAGTTATGAGTGAATGATTTTTTTCTGTTCTACATTTATTTCTGATGATATTAAAAATAAGGATTCTTTAAAAGAAGAGAAGTCAGCAACCTGATACAGTTGCAAATGTGAGAATAAATAAATGGACTTCTAAAATGTATCAGATTAATTAGCTCAGTGCTCATTTTTCTGATCTTTTATCTAAGCTTTTTATCTTCTGAACAAGAGTAGAGAGGTTTATTGGCACCATGGAGTTGTTTAGACCAGGGAGGGCTTTGCATTTTGTTGTGAACTTGTAGCATATTTTTCCTTGGATGAAGCTCTCATCTTTCCTTATTGTTCTTTACTATTTTATTTTTCCATTGTGAAAACTTACACAAATTGTTTGCAGTTAGCCCTAGGAAATGTATAAACGTATTAATATAAATGCCCTTCTCTTTTCAGACCCCATCAGTGAGCCATATGCTCAGTTTTCTCCCTGCTGAAGTTTTAATGACTAAAAACTTTATAGTCATTAAGGTTTTTATCATTTGATATCCCTTTCCTTCAAGGCTCAGTTTTTAGTGACATGCAAATAATCTAATACAATAAACTGACCTGTGCTAATGCATGAATTGGATGTAAATGACTCCAGTGAATAGAACTTCCATGGGGGGTAAGATCTTTACACTTAACACAGTTGTTCTCGTGTTCTGATAGTGGAGCATGAGGGCAAGCCAGTGGGCTCACATGTGGTGAAAGAGCTGACTTTTTTTGTGCTTTGGGCACTAATACAATGAATAATTTTTTTGCTTAATTACGATTTACCACTACCCTAAATTTAGTGTTGTTCAAAATGTGTTTCAAGGATTTATAGTTCTAGAAGATGTTAAAAAATATTATTCATAAAGAAGAAGGGTAGGACCATGGGTTTAAACAGATGTCTTTAATAACTCTTATTACTGATAATTGCCTCTATTAGCCTCTATCTTAGCACCTGTGATATATCTCACTTTAACTTCTCAGTGCAATGTTGCCATTCTCATTGTACAGCTGAGAAGCACAGAGGTTGAGTAACTTCCCAGATTAGAAGCAAATAAGTGATGAAGCTCAGTTCAGTTCTATCACTCAGTCGCGTCTGACTCTTTGCGACCCCATAAGTGATGAAAGTAGGGAAAACCAAGAGATTATTCATGTATGACCTAAATAAAATCCCTTACAATTATACAGTGGGAGTGACAAATAGATTCAAGGGATTAGATCTGATAGATGGGGTGCCTAAAGAACTATGGACAGAGGTTTGTGACATCGTACAGGAGGCAGTGATCAAGACCATCCCCAAGAAAAAGAAATGGAAAAGGCAAAATGGTTGTCTGACGAGGCCTTAAAAATAGTTGTGAAAAGAAGAGAAGCAAAAGGCAAAGGAAGAAAGGAAAGATAACTCATTTGAATGCAGAGTTCCAAAGAATAGCAAGGAGAGATAAGAAAGCCTTCCTCAGTGATCAGTGCAAAGAAATAGAGGAAAACAACAGAATGGGAAAGACTAGAGATCTCTTCAAGAAAATTAGAGATACCAAGGGAACTTTTCATGCAAATATGGGCACAATAAAGGACAGAAATGGTATGAACCTAACAGAAGCAGAAGATATTAAGAAGAGGTGGCAAGAATATACAGAACTATACGAAAAAATCTTCATGACCCAGATAAACACGGTGGTGTGATCACTCACCTAGAACCAGAAATCCTGGAATGCGAAGTCAAGTGGGCCTTAGGAAGCATCACTGTGAACAAAGCTAGTGGAGGTGATGGAATTCCAGTTGGCTATTTCAAAGCTGAAAGATGATGCTGTGAAAGAGCTGCACTCAATATGCCAGCACATTTGGAAAACTCAGCAGTGGCCAGAGGACTAGAAAAGGTCAGCTTTCATTCCAGTTCCAAAGATAGGTAATGCCAAAGAATATTCAAACTACCACACAACTGCACTCATCTCACATGCTAGCAAAGTAATGCTCAAAATTCTCCAAGCCAGGCTTCAACAGTATGTGAACTGTGAACTTTCAGATATTCAAGCTGGATTCAGAAAAGGTAGAGGAACCAGAGATCAAATTGCCAACATATGTTGGATCTTTGAAAAAGCAAGAGAGTTCCAGAAAAACATCTACTTCTGCTTTATTCACTATGCCAAATCCTTTGTGTGGATCACAACAAACTGTGGACAATTCTTAAAGAGATGGAAATACCAGACCACCTGACCTCTCTTCTGAGAAATCTGTATGCAGGTCAAGAAGCAACAGTTAGAACTGGCCATGGAACAACAGACAGGTTCCAAATTGGGAAAGGAGTACGTCAAGGCTGTATATTGTCACCCTGCTTATCTAACTTATATGCAGCGTACATCATGAGAAACGCTGGGCTGGGTGAAGCACAAGCTGGAATCAAGACTGCCGGGAGAAATATCAATAACCTCAGATATGCAGATGACACCACTCTTATGGGCAAAAAGTGAAGAAGAACTAAAAAGCTTCTTGATGAAAGTGAAAGAGGAGAGTGAAAAATTGGCTTAAAACTCAACATTCAGAAAACCAATCATGGCATCCGGTCCCATCACTTCATGGGAAATAGATGGGGAAACAGTGAGAGACTTTATTTTCTTGGGCTACAAAGTCACTGCAGATAGTGACTGTAGCCATGAAATTAAAAGACACTTGCTCCTTGGAAGAAAATCTATGACCAACCTAGTCAGTATATTAAAAAGCAGAGACATTACTTTACGAACAAAGTTTCATCTAGTCAAAGCTATGGTTATCCAGTAGTCATATATGGATGTGAGAGTTGGACTACAAACAAAGCTGAGTGCCAAAAAATTGATTCTTTTGAACTGTGGTGTTGGAGAAGACTCTTGAGAGTCCCTTGGACTTTAGGATGGCCTGGTTGGATCTCTCTGAAGGAAATCAGTCCTGAATATTCCTTAGAAGGACTGATGCTGAAGCTGAAACACCAGAGCTTTGACCACCTGATGTGAAGAACTGACTCATTTGAAAAGGCCCTGATGCTGGGAAAGATTGAAGGCAGGAGGAGAAGGGGACGACAGAGGATGAGATGGTTGGATGGCTTCACCAACTCAAAGGACATGAGTTTGAGTAAACTCTGGGAGTTGGTGATGGACAGGGAGGCCTGGTGTGCTGCAGTCCATGGGGTCACAAAGAGTTGGACACGACTGAGCAACTGAACTGAAGTGATGAAAGTAGGATTCAAAGGTCCAACTCCTGAATTTATACTCTTTAGCACTAAATAACAGAGAAGGCAATGGCACCCCACTCCAGTACTCTTGCTTGGCAAATCCCATGGTCGCAAGAGTTGGACACGACTGAGCGACTTCATTTTCACTTTTCACTTTCATGCATTGGAGAAGGAAATTCTCCAGTGTTCTTGCCTGGAGAATCCCAGGGACGGCAGAGCCTGGTGGGCTGGCATCTATGGGGTTGCACAGAGTCGGGCACGACTGAAGCGACTTAGTAGTAGTAGTAGTAACACTAAATAATACTGATTTATTTATCTGGGATTATCTGAGATTTCCTGGGGGGCTGAATATATTAATGTGATATATTAATCATGAGAATGAGATGTATTATGTAACATTTTCTGAATGTATCTGAACATGGAAATGGTCCCTATGCCACCTGTTTTCCCCAGAGCATTATCCTGGGCTAGGAGGTCATGAAAACATACTTTGGGAAAGACATTATCAATCAAATCAATTAAAAAAGAATTTGTAACATAAAATTATATGAAAGTTTTCTGCAGTTTGCCAGAGTTAAAATCTATTTATATCAAAGTGTGGCTTCCCAGGTGGCATAGTGGTAAAGAATCTGTCTGCCAGTGCAGAAGTAGGAGACATGAGTTTGATCCTTGGGTTGGGAAGATCCCCTGGAGTAGGAAATGGCAGCTCACTCCAGTATTCTTGCCTGGAAATGTCCCATGAACAGAGGAGCCTGGCAGGCTATACAGCCCATGGAGTTGCAAAAAGTTGGACAAGACTGAGTACACGTGCATACACATATCAAAGTATTTCTAAGAAATGTTGACGTTATACTGTTCTATATGTAAATTCCATTTAGAAATTATGATTCAAGGAAATGCCTGGAAAACTTTAAAAGAAAGGCAGCTAAAATTTAATAAACATCATTTGCACCAGGCATTATAACAGGTGCTCTATGTACATTGTCTCACTGACTTCTCTACCACTGAGCTGGGAAAATGTTTTTATCCTTTTGTTATACATGAAAAGACAAAGACTAATTATGGTTAGGGTCTTAAGTAAATAGTATGATGCACAAAATCTAAGTTTTGACTCCCAAATCCATAACATACTCCATTCTAAGCTACCTGCCTATGACATGTCCATTAGATGCAGATTTTTATTCACAAGGTTAGTCCTGTAAAAAGGACTTGCACCTTTTTCCAATAAGTTTAAGGCTCAACTATATAGTAGTGTATTCCTGTATCATTTTTACTTTACAAATATTCAGATACAAAAAGTACTACAATTGCATAATCAGTAGTACTATGCAGTGTAAGGCAAAGGATTTAATTTGTTTGCCTGACTGTATTGTGGTAGTAATAAAAATTATAGTAATTATTAGGTGTTTACCTGTATGTCAGACACTATTCAAAATGGTTTATATGGCCTATATAAGACAATAAGATATCTTACTTTCCACCATTATATCTTATTTATTTATTTTTTTTAATTGAAGGATAATTGCTTTACAGAATTTTTGATGGGAGGGAGGTTCAAGAGGGAAGGGACCTATGGATTCCCATGTTCATACCTATGGCTGACTCATGTTGATATTTGGAAGAAAACATCATTATATCTTATATCTTTTTCAAGGAAGTCAAAAGATAATCTTTTACATTGCTAATATAGTTTTCTTGTCTTTTTACTAATTATTGATATTTTAAGTGGATTAATATTATTTTAAGACATTTTAATAGCAGATTTTTATAATTGGGTAAACCATATCAGTTTTCATTCTAACACTCTGAAGCATCTGAATATTTTTTTCTTCATATTTTAAGGAATCTGACTTCTTAGGAAGCCTAAAGAAAAGGCAATGAATAATTTCACTGGAACTCAGCAAAGGGATTTGAAATATTATGCAGTCACCTTCATTATACTAGTTTTGAATTAAGTCATCACAAATCAATGGAAAAGCCACACACATTATTATTGATTCTTTGTAATTTCTTCTTTACTATAAGAAATCTTCAGGGTTATACCTCTGTGTAGAAAACAACTCACTATAATAAGCCAAGCAAAAGAGGTACCAGAGCTCTGTTGCTATAGCAACCCAACCTGGCAATGTCTTCTGGGACTTGCTCTAAGGGAAGGGCCAATGATAGGGAGTAATGTGACTTTCTTATCTGCTCTTATGACATATATTGATTTACTGTGAATAAAAAGTAACATGGTTCAAATTGCGTACCTTTCCTGGTAATGAAAAATGGGCTCTTGTATAAAAATGACAAGGAGTTTTAAACAAGTAGCAAGGAGTAAAACTTTCATTTATCTTAGTGGAAACATTGCATAAACAGCCCTTCCTCAGTAGTTGAATGTTGAAAATTCATTTTCTTGAATAGCAAGGATATAAATATTTCATATAATTTAGCAATTTATGGGAGCAGCGATTAGGATTTCAAAACTGTCTAATGGGTTATATTACTTTTAGGGAAAAAATGGTCAGGTTTGCCTCTGATACATGTATAAAATCTCAAAGCATTTATAATGTTCTAATCCATGATGAAAGAAACATGGCTGCTATTACGGCATGAATATTTCCAGACTGAGTACCTTTCTTTGCCCAACTGCCTCAAAACTGAACACTAATTCAGGTAAAGCAAGCAAGAACATTTAAAATGTATTCAAACACTTTAAGATTTCTTCTTAATAATGTCTTTGCTCCATTAAAGACACTCTCATTTCTTTGTAATTTATTCATGTTCAATGAGGCTGGCCCAATAGGATATCATTTACACTTTGGTAACACATCTCTCAAAGGACTTTGCAAATGTTAATGTCTTCTTAACCTCTTCTTTCAGAGAAAAGTATATATCTTGGATGAATGCAAAATAAACAAATAGTGATTGACCACAGCTATAAAAAAAATCAGCTGAATGGATGTTAACCTTTCTGAAATTTATTCCTTGAGAATGAAAACCTTTAAACATAGAAAAACTATGTTCTAATCATAGACTTTGTCCATGATTGCACCCAATACTACATTTGACACTAAATTGGAAAACAATAAAAAAACACAACTTGATATCCCTTAAAAGAATTGAAAGAGTAATATATCTGGGCCATTCTCTATATTCCTATTTAAGTTAGAGAAGTATATCAAGTGTGAAGAACAATAAATAAATGAGTTCAAAACCAAAAACTCTTTTCCTTGAGAATTTGCCAATATTTGCCACTTAGCAGTGAGTAGATTTTTTAAAAAAAATATTATGTCTACCTTTTAACTGAACTGGTAAGCATTTTTACTTATATCCAACTGGATCAGCAAAGTTTACCACGCCTTTAAGTTGTACAATACATGCGTGACTCTATTTCACCTTGAATCATTTTCTTTTGCCATTCCACTACATCTAGAATAAATGGATAATATTTTTTACTAGCCACAAATAAAATTATGTAAACTTACAAAAACATTGGAAAAGTAAGCATCTTCAATTGAGGAAATACATAGGACCTATGATTTTTATTCCCACTTTCTGCATTGCTGTGCCTTCCTGCCATTGAGATAAATTCATTGTACCAAATTTATCATGGATTCTTTTGTATATATATAGACAATAAGGAAACCAAGTATTAGGAAGTTAATTACTCCCCAAATGTCACACAGCTATAGGAGTTGAAATCTTTCTTTGAATTCAGCATATCTGATTTCAGAGCCTATATTTTTAACTATATGCTTTTCATTCTGTTTCAGACTATCTAGTCTTTGGCATGTTGTGCTGTGAGTATTCTGCTCAGCTTTCAACATCCACTGATAATTGACCTGTACTTAATGGTAGTTCCTAATTTGCTTATTCCTTTGCTGCTCTGGTTTGGTAAAGCATGGAATTTAATAGCCAATGCCTGTTAGAAGAGATTACCCAAGAAACAATCTTAGAAAATAATAACACCCCAACACACACACACACACAAATCAGAAAAACCAGGATGGTTTTCACATTGTTCAACATAGTTACTGATTTTTTTCCCAATATATTGACCAGATTTGAAAGATCTTTCCCAAAAAAATGATTTATTTGGTGAGTGAACAAAGGGATATTCTCAAATTACTTCAGTTATATATTTCCATTTCCAGTTTGCTTTTATGTTATCAATATTAAATCCCATTAATCTTGTTATATATGAAAGGATTTTCTGACCATGATATGGTGGGTTGGAGAGATGAAATTGCCTTTTCTACCTTTTAGTATTTTTAATAAAGGGTCTAAATTAGACCCTTTATTAAAAAGTACAAAGTACTTTTTATGTACAGATTGTGACAAAGTACAATCTGAAAACTTTTGGCATAGCAGTTAATCCTTTTGAAATCATTTTCCCTAAACATAAGTTTTGAGTAATTTTTTATAATACTTTTTCCTAATTGTGTTACTTGATGGAGGGTAGAGTATTTCTTTTGTGTGGTTTGTAAAGTATACTGTGCTGTGTGTGCTATGCTAAGACACTTCAGTTGTGTCTGACTCTTTTTGACCCTGTGGACCATAGCACACCAGGCTCCTCTGTCCATGGTATTCTCCAGGCAGGAATACTGGAGTGGGTTGCTGTGCCTTCCTCCAGGGGATCTTCCCAGCCCAGGGATCAAACCACTGTCTCCTATGTCTCCTGCACTGGCATTCTTTACCATTAGCGCCACTTGGAAAGCCAAATTGCGCTTACTTATACATTATGTCATATTTTCACTGGGGCTTCTCTGCTGGCTCAAAGAATGGTAAAGAACCTGCCTGCAATGCAGGAGACCCAGGTTCAGTCCCTGGCTTGCAAAGATCCCCTGGAGGAAGGCATGGGAACCCATTCCAGTATTCTTGCCTAGAGAACCTAATGAATGGAGGAGCCTGGCAGGCTACAGTCCATGGGCTTCAAAGGGTCAGACACACAACTGAAGCAACTTAGCACACGTATTTTTCATTAATACTTTTTGAAAAAATCAGTGTGATTGTTAATCTATACATTTTCTTGATGATGAAGCTACAGATAACAGATATTTAACAATTTTCCCATCAGCTAGTAAGTGGCTGATCCAGGATTAAATTATATTTCTTTAAATATTAAATTCCATACATTTAAAACATCACTGCATTTTGGACTGTTTTCTTGACTATGATGGCTACTCCATTTCTTCTAAGGGATTTCTGCACACAGTAGTAGATATAATGGTCATCTGAGTTAAATTCATGCATCCCAGTCTGTTTTAGTTCACTGATTCCTAAAATGTCGCGTTCACTCTTACCATCTCTTATGTGACTACTTCCAGTTTGCCTTGATTCATGGACCTAACATTCCAGGTTCCTATGCAAAATTACTCTTTACAGGATCGGACTTTACTTCCATCACCAGTCATATCCACAGCTGGGTGTTGTTTTTGGTTTGGCTTCACCTCTTCATTCTTTCTGGAGCTATTTCTCCACTCTTCTCCAGTAGCATATTGGGCACCTCCTGACCTGGGAAGTTTATCTTTCATGTCATACCTCTTTGCCTTTTCATACTGTTCATGGGATTCTCAAGGCAAGAATACTGAAGTGGTTTGCCATTCCCTTCTCCAGTAGACCACGTTTTGTCAGAATGCTCCACCAATAGACAAATCTCAAAATCTCAAAAATGACAGAATGATCTCTGTTCGTTTCCAAGGCACACCATTCAATATCACAGTAATCCAAGTCTGTGCCCCAACCAGTAATGCTGAAGAAGCTGAAGTTGAACGGTTCTATAAAGACCTACAAGACTGTCTAGAACTAACACACAAAAAAAGATGTTCTCTTCATTATAGGGGACTGGAATGCAAAAGTAGGAAGTCAAGAAATACATGGAGTAACAACCACATTTGACCTTGGAATACAAAACAAAGCAGGTCAAAGGCTAACAGAGTTTTGCCAAGAGAACCAACTGGTCATAGCAAACACCCTCTTCCAACAATACAGGAGAAGACTCTACACATGGACATCACCAGATGGTCAAACCAGAATCAGATTGATTATATTCTTTGCAGCCAAAGATGGAGAAGCTCTATATAGTCAGCAAAAACAAGACCAGGAGCTGACTGTGGCTCAGATCATGAATGCCTTATTGCCAATTTCAGACTGAAGAAAGTAGGGAAAACCACTAGACCATTCAGGGATGACCTGAATGAAATCCCTTATGATTATACAGTGGAAGTGACAAATAGATTCAAGTGATTAGATCTGATAGACAGAGTCCCTGAAGACCTATGGACAGAGGTTTGTGACATTGTACAGGAGGCAGTGATCAAGACCATCCCCAAGAAAAAGAAATGCAAAAAGGCAAAATGGTTGTCTGATGAGGCCTTAAAAATAGCTGAGAAAAGAAGAGAAGTGAAAGGCAAAGGAGAAAAGGAAAGATATACCCAATTGATTTACAGTTCCAAAGAATAGCAAGGAGAGATAAGAAAGCCTTCCTCAGTGATCAGTGCAAAGAAATAGAAGAAAACAATAGAATGGGAAAGACTAGAGATTGCTTCAATAAAATTAGAGATACCAAGGAGACTTTTCATCCAAAGATGAGCACAGTAAAGAACAGAAATGGTTTGGACCTAACAGAAGCAGAAGATATGAAGAAGTGGCAAGAATACACAGGAGAACTATACAAAAAAGATCTTCATGACCAAGATAACCATGATAGTGTGATCACTCACCTAGAACCAGAAATCCTGGAATGCGAAGTCAAGTGGGCCTTAGAAAGCATGACTATGAACAAAGCTAGTGGAGGTGATGGAATTCCAGTTGAGCTGTTTCAAATCCTAAAAGATGATGCTATGAAAGAGCTGCACTCAATATGCCAGCACATTTGGAAAACTCAGCAGTGGCCACAGGACTGGAAAAGGTCAGCTTTCATTCCAGTCCCAAAGAAAGGCAATGCCAAAGAATATTCAAACTACCACACAATTGCAATCATCTCACATGCTAGCAAAGTAAAGCTCAAAATTCTCCAAGCCAGGCTTCAACAGTACATGAACCAAGAACTTCCAGATGTTCAAGCTGGATTTAGAAAAGGCAGAGGAACCAGAGATCAAACTGTCAACATCCGCTGAATCATTGAAAAAGCAAGAGAGTTCCAGAAAAACATCTACTTCTTTGTTATTGACTACGCCAAAGCCTTTGACTGTGTGAATCACCAACAAACTGTGGACAATTCTTAAAGAGATGGGAATACCAGACCACCTGACCTGCCTCCTAAGAAATCTGTATGCAGGTCAAGAGGCAACAGTTAGAACCAGATATGGAACAACAGTCTGATTCCAAATTGGGAAAGGAGTATGTCAAGGCTGTATGTTGTCACCCTGCTTATTTAACTCATATGCAGAATACATCATGTGAAATGCTGGGCTCGATGAAGCACAAGCTGGTATCAAGATTGGTGGAAGAAATATCAATAACCTAAAGATATGCAGACAACACCACCCTGATGGCAGAAAGTGAACTAAAGAGCCTCTTGATGAAAGTGAAAGAGGAGAGTGAAAAATTGGCTTAAAACTCAACATTCAGAAAACCAATCATGGCATTTGGTCCCATCACCTCATGGCAAATAGATGGGGAAACAATGGAAACAGTGAGAGACTTTATTTTGGCAGGGGCACTCCAAAATCACTGCAGATGGTGACTGCAAGCCATGAAACTAAATGATGCTTGCTCCTTGGAAGAAAATCTATGACCAACCTAGACAGTATATTAAAAATCAGAAACAGTACTTTACCAACAAAGGTCCGTCTAGTCAAAGCTTTGGTTTTTCCAGTTGTCATATATGGATGTGAGAGTTGGACTATAAAGACAGCAGAGTGCTGAAGAATTGATGCTTTTGAACTGTGGTTTTGGAGAAGATGCTTGAGAGTCCCTTGGACTGCAAGGAGATCCAACCAGTCCATCCTAAAGGAGATCAGTCCTGGGTGTTCATTGGAAGGACTGATGCTGAAGCTGAAACTCCAATACTTTGGTCACCTGATGCGAAGAACCGATTCATTGGAAAAGACCCTGATGCTGGTAAAGATTGAAGGTGGGAGGAGAAGGGGATGACAGAGGATGAGATGGTTGGATGGCATCACCGAATCAATGGACCGGAGTTTGAGTAAGCTCTGGGAGTGGGTGATGGACAGGGAAGCCTGGTGTACTGCAGTCCGTGGGGTCACAAAGAGTCGAACGTGAGTGAGTGACTGAATTTAACTGAACTGAAAACATCACACAGTAAAATTCCCTTTGAAGTATTGTTTAAATTTTTGGAATAAATGAAACCCTTTGTTTTTTCTTCTGTTTTTGATTTAAGAATCATTTCCCTTGCATTACATAATAATGTGAAATTGTAAAGTTTATGAGTTTTCTTTCTTCCTTTTTTAGTCTTCCCAACAAGAATATTTCTTGGTTGGTTTACATGTTCTATGCTGATATAAATATGAGTAATTTTTAAAATGAGTTTTACTAAGTGAAAGTATATGAAGCAATTTTACAGAAAGGGTGTCATGTTGTTAAATTATTGATGAGTCTTCTAGGAGCCAAAAAACAAACCTATGAAATATCTGTCATTATAAATTGTGTATCATCCTTCCAAGGGCCAAGTTACATAAATAGGATGCAGCTAGATTCATTAAGAAACATACTTTATAACTTAGCTATCTTGAGTTTGCACTGAACATAGCATGGTAGCAATTTTGCCATTACAACATTGACTATAATAAATTAGGACTCATTTATTTTGTGGTATCTTTTTCATAAAGTCAGTGAGTTAAGTTTCTGCAGACTCAGTCATGATAGACCTTGCCTTGTCTTTCCCTTCTAATAGTTGACATTTTGCATTTCAGTTCCTCAGTAAATCATGGAATCTTGCTTGGTTCTGGATCCAGAAGGTACCTTCATCATCTAACTGTCAAGACTTTTAGTGAAGAAACCTTACTGATTCATTTCAAATTTTTATTCACTAGAATGGTGTGTTCCACTTATAGTAGTAGTAACATTTTCATTTGAAGCTTGGTTGTATGTTGTTCAGGATATATTCTGTCATTTCCTGCCATCTTGTTAGAGGCATACTAAGACCTTGAGGAGATTCCTTATGTAGATGTGGGGAGGAACAAGATATAAGAATTTGGGTTTAATATTAACGTTAGGATATGTACTCAATTTGTTTTACTCTAATGAAAGTCCTAATGTTACCAAAAAAATAAATAAATCACAGTGAGTTATTTAGAGATATTTACTCCCATTTCCCTAAAAGAACACCAGCAAGAAATCACTACATTATATGACTTTTCTCCTAGCTGTAGCTTTCTCTCACTTTCATTTCCTTTTATATACCAGCTTCTCTTGCCAACTTCTAATCTTCCTTCACGGTTCTCACACCTTGTCCTTCCAGCACTCTTGGCTGTTATGGAGAAATGCCTTCTCTCTTGCCCAGAGGTTTTATAATCTAGCTTGTATTACAGACATCACATTTTAGGGGGCTATAAACTCCATGGAAAAATTATAATTATTTGAAATATCACCATGTAAAGGACTTTCTCATGCTTTCTCTTTTTTAACTAGCTCTACAATTTTTTTTTTCATTTTCACAGAAACTGACACCTGAGTTAACAGTCTCTAACTTTCACTCTAAACATAGTCATTTGTTCATATTTTTCTTGAAACCCAGCCTCATAAAATATGTGGGGCAGAGATAATTGGATAGTACCTCCAAGGCCTCATTTGAAGGCAGGTAAAGGGCAGACCTGGGATTTCAAATTCTCTTCTAACTTTGGCATTAGGCATAAGGACCCCAAGGACTCCATTCTAAATTGCAACACCCAGATAAATAGTAACACAGTAATTTGTCATCATCCACCAATGTGTTGCTGCTGCTGCTGCTAAGTCGCTTCAGTCGTGTCCGACTCTGTGTGACCCCATAGACGGCAGCCCACCAGGCTCCCCTGTCCTTGGGATTCTCCAGGCAAGAACACTGGAGTGGGTTGCCATTTCCTTCTCCAGTGCATGAAAGTGAAAAGTGAAAGTGAAGCCGCTCAGTCGTGTCCGACTCTTAGCGACCCCATGGATTGCAGCCTACCAGGCTCCTCCGTCCATGGGATTTTCCAGGCTAGAGTACTGGAGTGGGGTGCCAGTTAGCCAACGATAATGTTACCCATCTGGAACTCTTCTTTTGATAATCATGGTCTTTTGAAATCCTCGATTAATAGAGAAATTATGAAAACATATGGCACACAGAGCTTTAGGAGTGTTATTGGCCTGTCCACCTACAGCTAAAGTAGGCTTCAGCCTTGCACAGAGGCACTTTGGACCACAATGAATATATCACAAAATCCTGCTGCCATGGTGATATTTACAAAGTATCTTTCTACCTTCTTCTAATTTCCCTATCAACCTGCAACCAACATGACAAGGAGCCAAAAGTGTTCTCAGACGCCAAGAGAGGAATGAGCTCTTATCCAATCTTGGGTAGCTCATCTATCTCCTATATTTATTCAACATCTTATAACAAAAAGAAATCCCACAATGAGCACTGGAAGAATTCCAAAGAAGCCTGAATTTTTAATTGACCTACTGGCAGCAAGGATTGAGTGGGATCTTTCTTCATGTACAACATCCATAGATCTGATGGATAACACACACACACACACACACACATATATGGTAGAGATGAAATATTCTAAGGAAAAAATGGAAGATAACCTTAAATAGTAAGTTACAGCCATAATAACATCTAATCATGGGAGGGGAAATGAATGTTTCCCAAGGATAACTTTACTTTGAAACCCTGATGCTTAGGCAGAGAATCTGGGACATGTCCTTCAATTATAACTGAAGGACTTTCAACCAATCACCTTTCAGATAAACTGGGCATCTCCTGGTGAATATGTGACCATTGTGAGATTTCTAATCTGCATAAATACACTACCTGCGTACATTTTAAATTTCAACAGAAGGAAGTATTAATATACACACATGTCACACAATTTTCTGAGTGGAAATATAATGGTGAAACCTTGAATAAATGCAAGAGGTCAAGTAAGTAGGGAAGTCAGAACAAGATGGCAGGATATTCACCTAAAACAGGAAATTTCATAGAGAAAATAAAGACTGCATTTACATAACAATTTTCTCTACAGTTTCATGAAACCTTCTCTAGAGCCTGGTATATTTCAGTTCTGGAATCAAGATACAGACTTGATGTCTGTTTTGGGGAAAAATTATTTCCTTACGTATATCTCTTGTTGTTAAAGTAAGAATTCAGCAAGGAACAGGAGACTGAAGGACCCCCAAAAATGGATAGTTCTAAACATTTACGTTTTAAAGTGTCTACCAATTCTTAGACTGTGTATGCCTTAGTTATCACTTCATGTAGATTATTAGGCATTAAACCTTCCTTTGACTCTAGGGTATGAAGAAATGTAAGAATAGTCATTATAACCTGAAAGTAAAGGTTTTCTTTAATCTTGTCAAAAAAGATCACAGTTTGCATTTTCAGGTAACATGCATGCGCCTTTCTGCTGTTGAGACAGAGAGCATTTTATGAACTTCCTATCTTCTTGTTTCAGTAGGGTCTTCATGGTTGTGACTATGTCTCCATAGCCAAAGCAAAGCAGACGTTGAAGGTAATCACTTAGATAGTTTAAGTAATGATTTAGTAATTTAAAAACTCAGGGGAGAACTTCTCCACATTGCTTTCGCGGTGGACTCTTGGCCTCCCATCAAGTGAGGGAAGTTGAGCATCCAAAAGTGAGTTTTGTACCTGTTGTTTTTTCCTTTTTCAGTGAGAGTTTTAAAATGCTGGTTCTCCTTTGGTATTCCCATAATAGTTTATAAAAATGGCAACCGTGGGCTTATGGTGGGTGGGTGTCTTTTCTTAGTGCAGTTTCCTTGCTCCAGTGTGTTCCTTTACTGAGCTTGTTATCAAAATTATTTGAAAGTATAAACCTGGGTTTAGTTTCTGTATGCAATGTCATTTTAGCCTTTGCCTGAAAATATTTAAAATAATATACTTGTGGAATAAAAATGAAATGCTGTGTGATTTCAGATTGTTTCCATTCTATTCCCATTGTACAAATTGCCTTTTGTGATTTAACACATGAACCCCATGGATCTTTGCCAAATTTTGGCTCCTGACACCATATCCAACCTCCAGATCATTCAGCAGGGTTTTAACTAATACATGTGATTTATTAGTTTATTATATGAAAAGTGACAGAGATAGCAATGGAGTAAGTCTCTAATTTGAAGCCCTGAAGCTATCAGTGTAGATATAAATATTGGCTCACTTTTCGTTTTTAAATATTAATAATTATGATCCACAAATAGCTTACTTGAGTAAATCTTGTCAATTTCACATAAATAAGTGTTAGAAAAGTCCCATTTTGTCAATTTTTCTTTAAACAGGATGGGTATATCTTGAAACTACATTATGAGAACTAGATTAGATCTCAACAATGTATTGTTAAATGCATTTATTGATTTGTAATTTATTTCTGCACTCATTCATCAAATACATGAGTATGTGCTATATGCAAAGAACTTTTAGAAATCTCAAGGATATTGTTTGTAAGGTGTGTTTCTTTATAAAGATCATGCTTAACTATATAAGTAATTGGTCACACATTAGTGATAATTCTATCAATGGCATATAACTTAATTGGTTATCCACATTAATAATTGGCAAGAAGGAGAAGGAAATGAATTTCCTTAGATCACTTCTAAAATCTCTTCAATGAACCTGAAAATATTCTAGAATATTAGGGTGCATGATCATGTTGGGTGGTAGAAAAACAGCAGCCATAACTTTCCTTGGACCTGTTGAAAGTCATTGTATAATGACTTTTGAAGCAAGTTAGTACTAAATATGAAACCTTAATCCGCTGCTCTGACCTGGCTATGATAGCCTTGACTGCCATCTATCACCATAATCAATTGAACCACTCTTGCTTGCTGGATGTGAAATTTCCCTTTTCATTCTTTAAATGTCTTGAAGAAGAAGGTATTCCTGACAAGTTTCTCTGTGTTCTTTGTTCTTTTCGTGACTTAAATTGCCACACTTCTCTCTGCTTCTCTCTTAAAAAAAAACAAAAAAAACAAAAACGTTTCATAAGTGTTTTTTAAAAAGGCATGAGTACATCAGGAATGTAGTTCTCTGATAACCTTCATCACGGTGCTTCCTATTTTAGGGTGCATCTCTATAGAAAATATTTCAAGTTGGTATGATTTCAGTAGGCAGTGTCGATTTTATAGGAGGTTTGTAAAGGAGCTCACAGGTTAGTTCTTTGGGAGGCAGTTTACATCTCTTTTTGAGAGTTTTAGAGCAGTACAGAATTCTCCTCTTTCCTTTTCTTTACCTTCCCATTTTCCCTTGGGAAGAGGAGTAGGGAAGAAAGCAGACTTTGTCAAATTTTGGAAGTGGGTCCTCATCTTGGTCTCTCATTTTTCTTTCAATCTAAACACAAACATAGGATGACAACACTGACATTGACATTTTCTTAATCGAAGTGAAATGCACTATAATCACGCTTCCTGGAGTCATTCCTCAGAGACCCAGTTCAGTTCAGTTCAGTCGCTCAGTCGTGTCCAACTCTTTTGCAACCCCATGAATCGCAGCACGCCAGGCCTCCCTGTCCATCAACAACTCCCAGAGTTTACTCAGACTCACGTCCATCGAGTCGGTGATGCCATCCAGCCATCTCATCCTCTGTCGTCCCCTTCTCCTCCTGCCCCCAATCCCTCCCAGCCTCAGGGTCTTTTCCAATGAGTCAACTCTTCGCGTGAGGTGGCCAAAGTATTAGAGTTTCAGCTTCCGCATCAGTCCTTCCAATGAACACCCAGGACTGATCTCCTTTAGGATGGACTGGTTGGATCTCCTTGCAGTCCAAGGGACTCTCAAGCGTCTTCTCCAACACCGCAGTTCAAAAGCGTCAGTTCTTCAGCTCTCAGCTTTCTTCACAGTCCAACTCTCACATTCATACATGACCCCTGGAAAAACCATAGCCTTGACCAGAGGGACCTTTGTTGGCAATGTCTCTGGTTTTCAATATGCTATCTAGGTTGGTCATAACTTTCTTTCCAAGGAGTAAGCGTCTTTAATTTCATGGCTGCAGTCACCATCTGCAGTGATTTTGGAGCCCAGAAAAATAAAGTCTGACACTGTTTCCACTGTTTCCCCATCTATGTCCCATGAAGTGATGGGACCGGATGCCATGGTCTTCGTTTTCTGAATGTTGAGCTTTAAGCCAACTTTTTCACTCTCTTCTTTCACTTTCATCAAGAGGCTTTTTAGTTCCTCTTCACTTTCTGCCATAAGGGTGGTGTCATCTGCATATCTGAGGTTATTGATATTTCTCCCAGCAATCTTGATTCCAGCTTGTGCTTCTTCCAGCCCAGCGTTTCTCATGATGTACTCTGCATAGAAGTTAAATAAACAGGGTGACAATATACAGCCTTGACGTACCTTTTCCTATTTGGAACCAGTCTGTTGTTCCATGTCCAGTTCTAACTGTTGCTTCCTGACCTGCATATAGGTTTCTCAAGAGACCCTCTAATGCCCAAAGCAAATGTTTGGAGCTGAGCTTTACGTTTGGTGGATACAGACCCTCTTGGGAGTTATCTGTTCTTTCACCCTTGAACACAGGCAGTTCTGAGAGAACAGGAAGAGCTTGCTAGGCTGTGACAAGCACAGTTTAGAAAGCCTGGACCCCAGGGCTGAAATACCAGGAGCCCAACAGATGCCAAGCTCCTAGTTCTTCCTCCTGGGTGCTGCAGTCACTGCTTGAGGTCCCATTTTGCTCTCACACTATTCCCTGCAGAATCTCAGCCCTGTGGCCCTTCTGACTCTTGCTAGGGAGGCTTGCCAAACTATTTTCATTTCTGAGTCTCATCATCTGATTCTTTTCCCAGTTTTCAGTTCTCTTTGCCTCATTCTGACCCCTTTCCACAGGTGGGACTTATGCTCTAGTCATCTTTGCTGTTTATACCTAATGCCATACCTTGATCTCAGTCTCAGATATCTATACCACCTTCAGATCTTGCTGGGTATGTACAGGCCTGGCGTTAGGCATCCACTTTGGGACTTGTTTGGTGTAAATTATTGTTCTCTCTGAAGCAAAATCACCTTTCCTGCCTCCTATTATTGGCACTTCTTAGATTGGTTTTCTTTACTCCCAAGATAACACGTTTTTGACCCTCTACCCATAGCAGATTACAAAAAATGTGGCAAGCATCATTTTAGGTTATGGCACTTAAATTTTAGCAACATCTGGATAACCAGAGCTAGTGAGGGACAGGCTGATGTGCTTAACATGCCTCCACCCGGTGTTTGCTGCCCAGACATTTCTAGTTAAACACATGAATGCTCCATTTTTATTTTAATGCAACTTCTTATTGTTATCTCCAATCCCATTTACTCTAGTACAAGTATGTCTCCAGAAAAACAGGTGTTTTCTCGTATTCCTAGGCATTGGAGCTATTTATTACAAGTGGCTTGCCTTCATCCTCTTTGATTTCCTAAAAGTGAAGAGCTTTCAAAACACATCTTATGTCTTTAATTAACATACATTTAGTGTGCCATTTTCTTTATTTAAAAAAATTTTTTTTATCTTGATCATTTTTAAAGTTTCTTTCATTGAATTTGTTGCAATATCATTTCCATTTTATGTTTTGGTTTTGGGTATGTGGGTTCTTCACTCCTTGACCAGGGATCAAACCCACAGTCCCTACATTGGAAGGTGAAGCTTTAACCACTGGACTGCCAGGGAAGCCTCTGTAGTGTGTCATTTTAAACAGAGCACTTTTGCCATATTTTAAAAGAACAATTCCTGTATATATATATTTTTTTGATAGTGACACAATTATAGATTTATCTAAGAGACAAATAATTGCTTGGGAGACGGGAGAATACTTAAATCTGTACTTAATCTATTGATTTGAAGAATTTAGATCACATTGGGTTAGACATCACAGTTAAGTTAGAGCTCTACCTTTCATGCGTCTTTCATGTGATACATTTTAGGGAGTTAGATATGGGGTGGTGTTCCCAATAGTACGTTATTTACCACAGGGTTTTTCTATCTAATCTGGACTTCAGAAATCCAGAAAAGCTATCAGGAGAAAGAAAAGTCTGAGCTGAGACTCAAATAATAAGCAAAGGTTAGCCAAAAAAAGGAAGGGAAAGTGTTTCAATCAGATTCAGAAAGGGAACAGCAAGCACAGGGTCTCAGGAGCACCAGAGAAAAGAGATAGGGAGGAAATAGAAAGTGATGAAGGGGGTCTAGAGAGAATAAGACTAGAGAGAATAAGACATTACCAAAATTCTTAGACATTCGGCCTTCAGAGGAGGACAAGGGGAGGAGGGAGAGATGAGAATCTTGTGGTAAGGCAAGACATGTGAGCAGACACACAGAGCCATCTCAGACTACATGTATTATGAAGGCTTTGGCTTGCTCCTGAAGGAAATGTAGAGATTCTGGGGAATTTTTAGAAAGGAAGAGATAGGACTAGATTATATTTTAAATCGCTTAGGCTATAGTGTGGAGAATGAACTGAAATGATATAAAATTAGTGGAATACATCCAACCATATTAGCTTGGGGCATGTATGGGTCATGACAATGTCAGCTCAACCTGGAGACCGTCTGATAAAACTTCCAGAAATAATACATACTATGACCTCCCAGACAAAGCTCTCTATCTAGGTATGTAGTTATTTAACACTGAGACACTATTAAGTTCATCTTTGTACCTCAAACAGAATATTGGAAAATTGACATGTTGACATTGGCTTATTCTGACACGTCTGCCTAGCGTAGAGGCATTGGCTGCGTTTCAGGAGGTCAGAATTCCCACTTGTTAATAAAGTTTCTTTGGTGAGAAGTTTACGTAGAATAAAATTCTAACCTATATCTAGAAACTAAAAGAGACTCTTGGGAAATTGGTGTTTTCATAACTGTTGTGGTTTTTTTTTTTTCTTTAAAACCTCTGGGTAATATCAATTGACAAGAATACAATAAATTAATAAAAAGGTACAGGCTTGTGTTCTTATCAACAAGTTTGTTTAGGAATTTGTTACCCTAAACTCTTACTCTCCAGATGTTACCCAGATTCTCAGTTCCAGGCCTGCCTGGTGATTTACTGCATGTTTCATTTAGCATAGCAGTGCTATAAAAAATACCCTGCCCCCAGTAAGCCCAGCAGTGAGACCAAGGTATTTTCTATGAAAACTGTTCTTTGGGCCAAGAATCCTCCCTAGAGTATTCTTTGGCCATTTACACATTTCTATATATGAGTTTATTACATGCATACCCAGAAAGCAGTGATTCCAGATGCACAGCTGAATTCACATGGATCTATGTTAACACTATTTACCCTCCTCCTGTTAAGTCCCCAAGAATGGTCAGCAATAGCAATGAACCACCTATTAGGTCCCAGGTACAAATGTCACAGTTAAAGCAGTAAACAGAAACTCTCTTTTCATGTTCTGAGAGTGAGGAAATGAACAAGAAACTTATAAGCCAAGGGTAAGATCGTAAAAAGCCAGATATCAATATTTTAGGCTTTGGGGGCCATACGGTTTCTGTCACAGCTACTCAACTCTGTTGTGTTAGCACAAAAGCAGCCTTAGCCAATATGTAATGAGTGAATATGATGGCGTTCCAATAAAACTTTATTTATAAAAGTAGAATGAGGTTCATATTTGTTGTATTTTGGTGACTCTTGACATAGGTCAATAAATAAATTTAACTATTCTCATGGACTAGTAAAAAATGAGACAGAACACAATAATGTGGAAGAGAGGTACTGTGTGTTGCTGTTTTGGTGACAGTAGTTGGGAAGGCCTCTTTGTGATTGGGTTAAATCAATGTCCAAATGATTAAAGAGAAAATTGTCAATATCATCTATTTGTCTTTCTCTTAAAAGCATAGGTAAAGCTATTAAAGTTAAATCACAGATTACACATTTATAGCAGGTAGGGACCATATAGACCAGATTTACATGTACATAGACTCAATAATTGGAGAAGGCGATGGCACCCCACTCCAGTACTCTTGCCTGGAAAATCCCATGGACGGAGGAGCCTGCTAGGCTCCAGTCCATGGGGCCGCTAAGAGTTGGACACGACTGAGTGACTTCACTTTCACTTTTCACTTTCATGCATTGGAGAAGGAAATGGCAGTCCACTCCAGTGTTCTTGCCTGGAGAATCCCAAGGACAGAGGAGCTTGGTGGGCTTCCGTCTATGCGGTCACACAGAGTCGGACATGACTGACGCGACTTAGCAACAGCAGCAGGCTCATTAATTATTACACTGTTGTTGAAGAGAGTTCCAGGTATCTTCATGCAATGCCCCAGCCTTCATTAATTTATACTTCCTCTGAATTTCCATGACGTTTATTAACTGACAATACTCACATAGTATTGAGAAGAAGTGACATTGGTTGGTATGTCTTTTGTATGTGCTGCCCTGAAGTGTATGGACTCTATTATATACTAGTTTCTATGGCTAGCTTGTTGTCTTTACATTATTGGCACACCATAACTATTAGGGGATTATTTCATGAGGATCACAAAAGTTAGAAAAAATTGCAGCTAGAATTTGAACAAGAAATAGCTCACATTGGTAATTTGTTTTCACAGTGTAATAATGATGGTGAAATATTAACAGAAGAAAAAGGAGGGATATACTTTGAATCTCCAGTGTCTCCTCTCTGTAGGGTCAGTTGTTATGTGTGTAGTAGTTGTTAAATCCTGAGCCATAAAGCACATCAGAGAGTGTAAGTTTATCAATAATACAGTATGATATTAGGCTCACTTGGTTAAAGCATGATGGGTAATCTGTCAGATAAGAGGCATTGCTTCCTGTGTATGAGGAGCTGGATAGGAGTCTATGATCTCAGACCTCAAAGATCCAGTTGGAAAGGGATCCAAGAGTTAATAGCATAGATAAAATAAGACAAAATAAAAGCTACCATAAGACAGAGCATGATTTCTGCTATGTGTTCAGTAATTCACTGGACAAAAATTTTCTAAGCACCCACAATGAGCTTGGCACTGTTCTAGGTACTAATGAAGTTGGAGACAGGTGGACCCATGTACACTGGAGTTATCTGGAAAACATTCTAAAAGAAGGTGGAAATTCTCCAGTGATTTGATAAATGAATGCAATTTGAATGTGGAAAGGCATGTTTTTGGAGAATAATAGGGTAAGAATAGTTGAAGAATAGGAAGAACTCTAGAGATGTTTGAATAGTGAGTGGGGCTATCTAACTGGAGATCATGTAGAGAGTTTAAGGAGAGAATAACGTGAGAAAGACTGGGGACAGCTAGGGAGGGCCTTGAATGTAAAAGCCAAAAAATGTGCAACTTAAGCTAATAGCAAAGATAGCAACTGGAGATGTGACTCAGTAGCATGATGAAGTCGAAGTTTAAGGCAGTTAATCTGGGAGAGACATACGGAGAGGTAGAGATTGGAGCAGAACGAATGAGACTAAGTAGGGAGGCAACGAAAGGCAATGAAACTAAGTAGGAGGCTATTCCAATAGTTCCCAGAATGTGACCAGTAATAAAAATGGTGCAGAGAGAATTGAAAGAAAAAGGATGGACAGTATAGATAGCAGTTTAAGAGTGGACTTGATTGGATATTGACAGAACAGAGGGAAGAGTCAAAGAAGAAACTAGAATTTTGAAAATGATGATTTTCTTAATATACATTACTTCCCCCCCACACACACACAAAAATTAAGAGAAGAAACATATATAGCTTAAAAGATTTTCTGAGGTCAAGTGATTCTTCCATCAACTGGCTGTAAAACCTTGATCAAGTTATTTGATAAAATCTCTGTGAGTCATCTGTAATGTAAATTATGATCATACCCATTTTAAAGAACTGACCACTCTTTCATTCATTCACCAGATACTCCACAAATTCTTTTTTAGGTCCTGAGACTTGAGTAGTAAGACAAGGTCACTGCCTTTAAGGAGTATATTTTCTATAAGAGACAGATACATTGACCAGAGATGTATCAATACATTTTTAAACCAGGTAATGCTTGTGGTAAAGAATCTTCCTAATTCTCCTGCTAATGCAGGAGACGTAAGAGAGGCAGATTTGATCCCTGGGTCGGGAAGATTCCCCTGGAGTAGGAAATGGCAACCCACTCCAGTATTCTTACCTGGAAAATTCCATGGAGAGAGGAACCTGGTAGGCTACAGCTCATAGGGTGGCAAAGAGTCAAACAGAACTGAGCACACACACACAACAATACAACACAACACAATTAACATCACCACGCTAAGTTGTTAGAGCTTAGAATTGATCAGGGCTTCACTATACAACTTATGATTGTAATCATTCACATTTTGCTCCACTAGGTTCTATTATATTGTATTGTACTTGATTATATTGTAAACATAATATTTTCAAAAATGACACTTTGCAAAATTTTAAGTGAAGAGTAATTTTTCTGTGAATTTTATGCAGGTGTTTTCTCTGATTATCTGAACAACATATATACTAGTTTCTCAGAAGATGATAGTTCTTCAGAATATAGTTTGATTCAGACAGTGTGAATATTAGACCAACAAAAAGACATGAAAAATCTTAGTGATTGATTCTGATATGAAAAGTAAAAATGAAACTCCTGGTGCTGGAGAATGCTCCAGCTTTTGCTTATACAGAAGAGTGGATTAAAAACCACATTTCATGAAAATTAGAGGACTCTAAAGGTGTGTGAGGTGTAACTATCGAATGTAATAACCTGTGAAATATTAGTGAAATAGCAGAATTAATTTTGGGCCAGCCAAAATAAAAATTGCCAGCCACAAGTTATTCAGTTCAGTTCAGTTCAGTCGCTCAGTCATGTCTGACTCTTTGCGACCCCATGAATCACAGCACACCAGGCCTCCCTGTCCATCAACAACTCCCAGAGTTCACCCAGACTCACATCCATCGAGTCAGTGATGCCATCCAGCCATCTCATCCTCTGTCGTCCCCTTCTCCTCCTGCCCCCAATCCCTCCCAGCATCAGAATCTTTTCCAATGAGTCAACTCTTCACATGAGGTGGCCAAAGTACTGGAGTTTCAGCTTTAGCATCATTCCTTCCAAAGAAATCCCAGGGCTGATCTCCTTCTGAATGGACTGGTTGGATCTCCTTGCAGTTCAAGGGACTCTCAAGAGTCTTCTCCAACACCACAGTTCAAAAGCATCAATTCTTCGGCGCTCAGCTTTCTTCACAGTCCAACTCTCACATCCATACATGACCACAGGAAAAACCATAGCCTTGACTAGACGGACCTTTGTTGGCAAATGTCTCTGCTTTTGAATATGCTATCTAGGTTGGTCATAACTTTCCTTCCAATGAGTAAGCGTCTTTTAATTTCATGGCTGCAGTCACCATCTGTAGTGATTTTGGAGCCCAAAAAATAAAATCTGACATGGTTTCCACTGTTTCCCATCTATTTCCCATGAAGTGATGGGACCGGATGCCATGATCTTCGTTTTCTGAATGTTGAGCTTTAAGCCAACTTTTTCACTCTCCTCTTTCACTTTCATCAAGAGGCTTTTGAGTTCCTCTTCACTTTCTGCCACAAGTATTAGTTTCTGCAAAAATCCCCTGGTCAACAATTAACTGTATGCTTAGTCATGTCCAATTATTTGTGGCCCCATAGGCTGAAGCCCACCAGGCTCTTCTGCCCATGGAATTTTCCAGGCTAGTATACTGGAGTGAGTTGCCATTTCCTACTCCAAGGGATCTTCCCAACCCAGGGGTTGAACCTGGGTCTCCTGCATTGTACGTAGATTCTTTGCCACTAGCACCACCTGGGAAGCCCAAGTAAGCACATATAACAAGGTAATTTGGGGTTTAGTGAATGTAGAAGGAAACACTTGATGTAACATAAAGCAATGGGATTAGGAGAGCTTATTTTAGGAAAAGCTCTAAGGGATGACCTCTCCTAGGAGATGATACTGGGAGTGAGACTTAAACATTAAGGAGGAGCCAGACTTGAGAAATAACAGGGAAAGCTGTTTAGAGGTAAAAGGAAAAGCAAATACAAAGCTTGGCTTATTTGAGGAGCAGGATAGCAATTTTTTCTTAACCTTATATTTGAACAGTTCTGGGAAATGGGAACACCCTGGATGTGCCTACCTAATGTAGTCCTGGTTGGCTGTTAGTCTATGGGCAGACATCACAGCAAATTCAAATGAGACACCCGCCCTCTAGTGTCCTCTGTGGATTATTTAATCCTTTTAATAAGCTTTCTCTCTTCTCAGTGCCGTGAAAGATGATAAATGTATGTCAGCCCACACTGGCTCAATGAAATGCATTAATATTTTCTGAAGTAGGAAACCAAAAATTCTGAGAAGCCAGATTCTGTCAAAGAAGAGAGTTTCGTTTATTTATTTATCTTTGTAAATGAGAAGGACTGGAAGCGGAGGGGAACAAGCAGAGTTCTGTTGAGAGGGATGACTTGCATATTTTAGTTGGGTCTGTTCATTCTTATATAAACCAGGGCAAAACAATGATCCCATTAAGTGTTATCTTTTCTTACTTCAGTGCTTATCCTTTTTTGGGGGAAAAAAAAACAAAAAACAAAAAACTAGAATCAGGGAATACTTTGATTCTATGGTGTGGGTTTAAATTCTATCTCCTCGCCCACAAGAAAATTGTGAAAAGCAGGACCTAGGATTTTCTTCTTTATGAAATCTAGTCATTTTTCTCATTTTGGGGCCCATCCTTGTAGCTTAGAAGGTGATGGAGAGACAACAAGGAATAGAATGAGAAGTTTTAGACCTTGACTCTCTTTTCACCGGTGTTGCCATTGTTCTGTTCTAACTAAACTGACTTCCCTTTTTTCAGCATTCTCTGCTGTTTCCTGCTCAAAGGCCTTTGGAAATATGGTTCCACTTTCTGAAATGCACCTCCTCTCTCTGTCCATCGCTTAACATCTCATTTTTTAGTTGTTATTGCTAATGTCTCATCCCCCAACAAACCTTCCTTCCTCCCCACACTGGGCCCGGATAGATTAAGTTTTTCTGTTAAGCACGCTGGAACGTCCCCTTCTTTCACCATTAAGCATCTTAGGTGTGATGTGTGTTGGAGTTGCTCACTGGTTCCTCAATGCCACATATTCTCCTGTACTTATTTTTGCATATCAAAGCTGCCTAATCGATAGTTATCAAATGTATTGCGCTAAAATAAACAGATATCATTAAGGCATAATGCAGATTTTTTGAAAGTTGAGGGACTCTGAAAACAAATCGGTGGAAAAGTAATTTTTGTAAATTGGCTGTAACAGAAACAAGCAAAACATCAATGACTTAAAGATGGTTTATTTCTCCATCATAAAAATCCAGCCCTAGTTTGATGACTCTGCTCCTCAAAGTTCTCAGGGACTCAGTTTTTCCAGCTCAACACCACTGTCGCTACTGGTGGGTCTCAGGTATATGGTCCTGGGTAGCTCTGTGTTTCCAGCAGAATCATGGAGGGGAGGATGAAGAAGGGACATTTACAGAAAATCCCTGACTCACTTGAGTCTTGTGCTTACATCTCATTGGCTGTAACTTAGATATGTAGTCATATCTACCTGCCCGAGAAACTGAGAAATTAGTCTTTATTCCAGGCAGTGGTGTGTCCAATTTAGATTTCTACTGCCTTAGAGGAAAGTAGGAGAAGGGCATGGCAACCCACTCCAGTATTCTTGCCTGAAGCATTCCGCGGACAGAGAAGCCTGGTGGGCTATGGTCAGTAGGTTTGCAAAGAGTCGGACACGACAAGTGACTAACACACAGAGGAAAATAAGAGTGTCGAGGGATCCACCATGTCTTTCTCAGGAAACTGGGATACACAACACAGAGATTGGGCATATCTGAATGACCACCTAGCATGTCATCAAGCATTAACTTGGCCTTGAAATTAAGGCTTTGATTCTGTAATTGGTCGTGAAAATTAAAGGCACAAGAGTTACTTCATATTGATACTAAAACGATCTGTTCTTCTGAGTGTGGTTTTTGTTTTTGTTATGCTATTTTACTGGGATCCATACAGGAGACTCTCACAACAAAGATGGTTGCAATAAAGTATAGCATGCTTTTTCATGAAATGTATTGACTTGCAAGCACTTTAATTCTAATTTAGAGCCAGATTAAATTCAATCAGCCATATAAGTCTTTAACTTTCAGTACATATGGTAAAGGAGAGCAAGTGTGGTTTAGAAATAAAGGAAAAATTACTTACAGCACTTTATATTTATTTAATGCTTGGCTATTTACCAAGCACTTTGAATTAAGGGCAGTTTGACCTTATCACAAACAATCCCCAAGGCTAGCTAGATGAAGAGATTAACAGACTAGAGTCAGACAGCTAATAAGTGATGGAGTCAAGATGGAACCATGTTCATGTCATATCAAGTTCAAGCTCTTCCTCCTGTCCCCCAGAGCATGTCAAAACCCGAGAGTGAACATGTGGAAGTATGGATAAGAAAGCAGGCATCTCCTAAATGCCTTGTTGGTAAAGCCTGCCATAGAAGAGGAGCATTTATTATAATATTTATGTGGATAGCCTGTATTCTTTAATCCTAGTTCTTTGAGAAGTTTCAGATGGAAACTTCCATGGTCAGGGCTTTTAATTACTTAATCACTGCAGCGAGCAGTGCAGAGTGACAGGGCATCCTGTCTTCTGACAAACAAGGGCCGGCACACACACACCAAAGACATGCTGTGGTCCATACTCTCCTGTCACTAAGCAACCAAGAGCCGATTTCTTTGTATTCTGACTTATTCTCTGAGCTAGGGAGGTCTCCCACAAGGCCCTTCAAAGCTGGACCTTATGGAGAGCCAGGTGAAATGAAATTCAAGGGTACTGTGACTGTTCTCTCAGGATGTCTATTTCCTGACACGTGTCCCCGCCTCTGCTGTGGTAGCAGGTCATGTCTGAGTGCAGCTGCCACTGGCCTGATTCAGAATTTTTCAGTCACAGAGGTTTAATTAAAATTTCTAGCAAGGCTCATCTATCATTCCTCTTTTGTAATTTTTTTTTTCTCTAAGAGACTAAAGCTCTTGGGGATTTATAGAGCCTTGTTTCTGTAGAAAGAAATTCGTAAGCCTTCAGCATCTCAGAGATTTTTATTGGGAACCTTAATGGAAAGCAAATCACAAATGCTGGTCTGTGCTTTCAGCTAAAAATGTGTGAATAAACTCCTTGAGGTTTATAATTTAATTCAGTGTGATGTAAAGTCCGAGAATATAAAATCAGCAGGAATTATTTTCAATAATATATAATGAAGTAGTTCTCACCTTGAGTTATCATGATTTCTCATGTCTTGTGCTTTTAGAAATGGGAGTTCATAGGCTAAATTCAGTATCTCAAAAAGCAGATGGAACTTGTACTTTCACCAATGTCAAGGGTATGTAAGCTCACCAAAACATAGACGTTAGGTCAAATTATTATAATAATCTAATAATTATATGAAAGTGAAGTCGCTCAGTCTTGTCTGACTCTTTGCAACCCCATGGACTGTAGCCTACCAGGCTTCTCAGTCCATGGGATTTTCCAGGCAAGAGTACTGGAGTGGGTTGTCATTTCCTTCTCCAGGGGATCTTTCTGACCCAGGGATTGAACCCAGGTCTCCTGCATTGTAGCCAGACACTTTACCCTCTGAGCCAGAATGGGAAGAATAATTATTATATAAATAATATTATTTGCATAAAAATATATAAATAAAAATTATTATAAAAATAATAATAATTTGACCTAAATTAACTGTAATTTCAGTTTAGTTCAGCTGAGTTGCTCAGTCATGTCCAACTCTGTGACCCCATGGAGTGCAGCACACCAGGCTTCCCTCTCCATCACTAAATCCCGGAGCTTGCTCAAACTCATGTCCATCGAGTCAGTGATGCCATCCAACCACCTCATCCTCTGTCATACCCTTCTCCTCCTGAATTCAATCTTTCCTAGCATCAGGGTCTTTTCTAGTGAGTTGATTCTTTGGATCAGGTGGCCAAAGTATTGGAGCTTCAGCTTCAACATCAGTCCTTCCAATGAATATTCAGGACTGATTTCCCTTAGGATTGACTGGTTGGATCTCCTTGCAGTCCAAGGGACTCTCAATAGTCTTCTCCAACACCACAGTTCAAAAGCATCAATTCTTCAGTGTTCAGCTTTTCTTTCTCACATCCATACATGACTACTGGAAAAACCATAGCTTTGACTAGACAGATCTTTGTAGGCAAAGTAATATCTCTGCTTTTTAATATGCTGTCTAGATTTGTCACAGCTTTTCTTCCAAGGTGCAAGCGTCTTTTAATTGCATGGCTGCAGTCACGATCTGCAGTGATTTTGGAGCCCTCCAAAAATAAAGTCTCTCACTGCTTCCATTGTTTTCCCATCTATTTGCCATGAAGTGATGGGACTGGATGCCATGATCTTAGTTTTTTGGATGTTGAGTTTTAAGCCAACTTTTTCACTCTCCTCTTTCACTTTCATCAAGAGGCTCAGCAATTCCTCTTACGTTCTGCCATAAGCGTGGTGTCCTCTGCATATGTGAGGTTATTATTGATATTTCTCCTGGAAATCTTGATACCAACTTGTGCTTCCTCCAACCCAGCGTTTCTCATGATGTACTCTGCATGTAAGTTAAATAAGCAGGGTGATAATATACAGCCTTGACACAGTCCTTTCCCAATTTGGAACCAGTCTGTTGTTCCACGTCCTGTTCAAACTGTTGCTTCTTGACCTGCATACAGATTTCTCAGGAGGCAGGTCAGGTGGTCTGGTATTCACATCCAAAAAACTAA
>NW_011494960.1:1971937-1980628 GCF_000754665.1 Bison bison bison | reverse complement strand
CTTTCAGAATTTTCCACAGTTTATTGTGATCCACACAGTCAAAGGCTTTGGCATAGTCAATAAATCAGAAGTAGATGTTTTTCTGGAACTCTTTTGCGTTTTCAATGATCCAACGGATGTTGGCAGTTTGATCTCTGGTTCCTCTGCCTTTTCTAAATCCAGCTTGAACATCTGGAAGTTCTTGGTTCATGTATTGCTGAAGCCTGGCTTGGAAGATTTTGAGCATTACTTCACTAGCATGTGAGATGAGTGCAATTGTGTGGTAGTTTGAATATTCTTTGGCATTGCCTTTCTTTGTAATTTAGGTTTCTTTATACTAGTCAATGGATATTCTAAATAGGACTTTTGTTTGTTTCTGCTTAGTTAAAATGGGGACTAAGTTATTTCTTAATGAATAAGTTTTGCAGATAAATTCTTTTTAGCACGATATGGGAAAAGTATGCAGATTTTAGAATAAAATATAAGATGGAGCCCTGGTCCTGTTTTGCCACTTTAAGGCATGCAACTATTGTGAGAATGAATGTTCTCATCTGTACACGGGATTAATGATATTTATGACAGATTCATTGTGAGAGGTAGAGAGGACTGTTAGCCTAGTAGTGGGCACTAGTGGTCACTTAATAAAGAATGGTTATTTATCATCACCACCATCATCATCAAAGTTGTCTTATTCCACCAAAACATGAGGGTTTAAAAGAAAAATTAAGTAAAACAGTTTCTTAGTTGAAAATCAATTGGGTAGCACTGTTTGAAGACTCAACAAAGATGAGACTCAGGTGATCTGGGCAAAACCATCTTGAGCAAGTCATGGTATTGTTAAACCCTTCTTGTCAGCATCTGTGTTAAAGAAAGCATGGGATACTGATCTGTAAGGTACTTGGTAGCTTAGGTAGTTTACTTTCCTTACCACCCAACCAAGACTTCTCCTTCCCGGCTCTCTGCCTTACACAGACAGTGCTGTCTTGCAAATTCCTGCTCTTCAGTGAGCTTAAGTTGCCTTGTCTACAAAATGGATATAGACATATCTGCCTTCTGGACTGTTGCACCTTAAGAGCCTGGCATATAGCAGAACTTGCTTAAACTGTAAATGGCTTCCCTGGTGGCTCAGATGGTAAAGAATCCATCTGCAATGAAGGAGACACAGGTTTGATCTCTGGTTTGGGAAGATCCCCTGGAGAAGGAAATGGCAACCCACTTCAGGATTCTTGCCTTGAGAATCCTATGGACAGAGGAGCCTGGCGGGCTACAGTCTATGGAGTCGCAGAGTTGGACACAACTAAGTGACTAACACACACACAAACTGTAAGTGGCAGCTGACCACTCTATGGAGTCCACTCCGCCCTTCTCACAACCACAGTTTGCTAGGTTCTTCGCCATCCTGGCCATGCCCTCTGGGTGCTCTAGAAGCTGGCGCTGTCCTTCCTCCACTAGGCCTGGGGATCAAGCCTAGTCCTGCACACGTGTTCTCACAATGGGTCTATTCCTCCGTCTTCACCTGCCTTTAAGGGC
Source organism: Bison bison bison (assembly GCF_000754665.1). Taxonomy (NCBI): domain Eukaryota; kingdom Metazoa; phylum Chordata; class Mammalia; order Artiodactyla; family Bovidae; genus Bison; species Bison bison. Next base: position 1,979,119 of record NW_011494960.1, on the reverse strand, counting down.
GTGTAACCTTCATTACTGAGGCATCTCTCTTGACACTCTTTCTCAATTAGTTGTTGCCTCTGAAATCACGGGTTAGAGTCGTTTGCAGATCATATTTCATCTCCTGGCCTGGCCACGGAAGGCTCCAGTAAACCTGAGATAGGCAAAAGCCTGGGGTTAAATTGCCAGAACAGCCTTACTCTTGGAGAACAAAAAGGTGGAGGGATATTTAAAACTCCAAAATCCTCCTGTTATGCTGTAAATGCTTCATCTTCAGGATTCTGAATGCCAAGGACAGCTTGTTTGGCCTGCGTGAGTTGTGGCTGTTTTCTCGTCTCACTCCAACCTACTCTGTGTATCACAGACTTGCACTTCACAATATCTTTGCTGCTGACAGAAAAAAGCGTAAGTCAAACAACCCACACACTCAGAAAATACATCCTTGCAGGCTGCGTGGATAAAGACGATCAGTGGCACAAGGTATCTAGTGCCCTCTCACCCTTCTTTATCCACCTTCTGGGTGGGAGGGTACTCCGTCCCCTCTCACACACTCAGTCTCTCTGATTCATTCTGACATAGTATCCTCATTGGAAACTGCTTTTCCTTACTCCTGACACATTCCTGCTGTATCAAAGCTATTCATAACAGGGCCTGCCAGAAGGTACTGAATCACCACCTGCTTAATATTTAAGAACAATATTACATACAGAACAGAATAATATACGTGCTGAGTAAAGGCCTTTGCTGATGTCTTGGGAATCGGGGAATGCCCCCGTCACCTCCACAGCTGTGCCTTGATACACTGTATGGATTACCAGGTTCTTTGGGGACTCTGCTAAGGGTGTCTCCACCTTTAGTTTCATTACTCTAGGGCAGCTCTTGCAGTTTTTGCCCTGGGCTCTCTGCCATTCAAAGTACTGGATGTTATGCCACGTTCATTGGAAGACCTGTTAGCTTCCTGAGTGCCAGTATTCAGGATGAGGAGTCTACGGGAATATAAATGACAAAACAAAGAAACAATTAACATGGATGGTTTTACTTTTATGTGGGAATTGGCATTATAATTCTGGAAGATGTCAACATGTTAACATGTCTAGAAATTGCTGTCATGCTGACATTGACTATGAGTTAGTTATATGTACTTCAGAATAGATTCTTAACGTAATGAGCACAATACATAGGAGTCAGTCTTCTTGAATAAGGCATGCAGAATGACATAGTTTTTCATAGTTTGGCCAAGGCAAACCAAAGCAAACAAACGAACAAAATAAACCCCATTCTCTCATCTTCCCAAAGGCAAGCCACCTTTGTTGAGCCACCTCAGAAGAGCTTGGAATGTTCTTCATTATATCTCATAGTTATGTTAAAACAACCACAAAGCTTCTCAGACCTTTATTTCTGAGTTCAGTTCTACATTTACATCAGTGGTGTTTTAAAAAAAAAAATGGGGAAAGGAGAAGTTTATCTGAGCTGTCAAATCAATCTTTATTTTTTAAACAACTGGTTAGATAGAAATATTGGTAGAGATAACTAAATAGTCTTGAGGTGGGTTTTTGAAGATTAACTAAAAGACCAGTCAGGGATTTCTTCACTCAATAAGTCACTCTAAGTCCATTCGTCCGCTAACTCATTCTCCAAAAGGTTATTGCTTATTCATTATTTGTGAGGATCTGTGTTCAATAATAGTAATTTGGAGTTAGTATTAATAATTAATCATATCTCAAGATGTACCTTGGACTTGTTGCTGAGGTCCTAGAGTATAATCAGTGATACAGGGCAGAAATGATTCTAACTATATCTACCACTCTGCATGTGTGTGCACTCGGTTATGTCCAACTCTTTGCGACCCCTGGCTTTCCTGGTGGCTCAGCTGGTAAAGAATCCACCTGCAATGCAGGAGACCTGGGTTCCATCCCTGGGTTGGGAGCATCCTCTGGAGAGGGGCATGGTAACCCGTCCAGTATTTTTGCCTGGAGAATCCCCATGGACAGAGGAGCCTGGCGGGCTATAGTCCATGAGGTTGCAAAGAGTCAAACACAACTGAGCAACTGAGCACAGCACAGAACTTTAGCCAGTGAGGCTCCTCTGTCCATGGAATTTTCTAGGCAAGAATACTGGACTGAACTGCCATTTCCTACTCCAGAGGATCTTCCTGATCTAGGGATTGAACCCGTATATCTTTTTATATGTTAAAATTAATTAATTAATTTTAATTGGAGGCTAATTACTTTGCAGTATTGTGGTGATTTCTGCCATATATTGACATGAATCCGCCATGGGTGTACATGTGTCCCGCATCCTGAACCCCTCCCCCACTTCCCTCCCCATCCCATCCCTCTGGATCGTCCCAGTGCACCGGCTTTGAGTGCCCGGTTTCATGCATCAGACTTGGACTGGTGATCTATTTCACGTATGGTAATATACATGTTTCAAAGCTATTCTCTCAAATCATCCCACCCTTGCCTTCTCCCACAGAGTCCAAAAGTATGTTCTTTACATCTGTGTCTCTTTTGCTGTCTTGAATATAGGGTTGTCTTTACCATCTTTCTAAGTTCCATGAATATGTGTTAATATACTGTATTGGTATTTTTCTTTCTGACTTACTTCGCTCTGTATAATAGGCTCCAGTTTCATCCACCTCATTAGAACTGATTCAAAGTATTCTTTTTAATGGCTGAGTAATACTCCATTGTGTATATGTACCACAGCTTTCTTATCCATTCATCTGCTGATGGACATCTAGGTTGCTTCCATGTCCTGGCTATTGTAAACAGTGCTGCGATGAACATTGGGGTACACATGTCTCTTTCAATTCTGGTTTCCTCGGTGTGTATGCCCAGCAGTGGGACTGCTGGGTCGAATGGCAGTTCTATTTCCAGTTTTTAAGGAATCTCCACTCTGTTCTCTATAGTGGCTGTTCTAGTTTGCAATCCCACCAACAGTGTAAGAGGGTTTCCTTTTCTCCATACCCTCTCCAGGATTTATTTGAACCCATGTATCTTGTGTCTCCTGTATTGGCAGGCAGATACTTTACCACCGCACCAAACTTCTATGAATGTCACCCATGCATGGATAAGCTGTTTATGGAAATAGACAAAAACAGGTTGCTGCCTCTGTCACTGAAGTCCCAAAATCACAAAAGGAATAGACCACAGATTGGATGGGATGTTAATGGCTTTAGTGGGCTGCAAACTTGTGTCTCCTTCAGTGGCAAACATCACCTTCATAACCTTCTCCATAGCTATTTGGCATTTTCAGTTCTGTCTTTGAGAACTTATCAAAAAGTGAGAAAAGGCATCTCAAACTACTGAAAATTTGACTCTCATAGTCAGTACCCTATGGATTCTCAACACTTGCTGCATATTAGAATAACCTGGAGACCTTTAAGAAAACTCCCCTTCATGAGAAATGCTTGATTTAACTAGTCTGGGGTTGGGCCTGGTAATCTTTTTAACATGCACCCTAGTATTTGCCTTCATTTTCCCATATGAATTATTTTTCCCTAACACCAGGAAATGGGCACAAACTGTTTTTGCAACTGATGCAATACATTTGTAGCACTTATCTATGTTTGGTGAGGAAGAATAGAAATTAAGATAAAATCCCTAACCTAAAAAAGCTCACAGACTTTGGGCTGTCTGAAATGTATAATATGAATCTCACTTCTGGTGCTCATTATGCTGTCTGACCCTGGCCAAGCTGTTTGATCTTTTTCATCCTTGGAAATTAAACTACAAAAGGAAAAAGCTAATACATTCCACATAAGATGATTAAAAGTATTAAGTGAGAAAATGCTCAACAAAGAGTGACAAATATTATTGGATTATGTTCAACATCACTATTATAAATGGCAGATGTATAATTTATATAATTACATATAATATATGCAATTTATGTTCATATATATAATTATATGTATGCATACTCACGTGTACACTTAATATTTGTTACATAGGGAAACAACTATTCAAGAATACAAAAGATTTATTCAGAAAACAGGGGGCTTCCCTGTGGCTCAGATGTAAGGAATCTGCCTGCAATGCAGGAGACCCAGGTTTGATGCCTGGGTTAGAAAGATTCCCCAGAGAAGGAAATGGCAACCCACTCCAGTCTTCTTGTCTGGAGAATTCCATGGACAGAGGAGACTGGCAGGCTACACTGTTCAGAAAACAAAGGCAGCTTAATAATTTTAAGTCCAGTAAAAGAAATACAAGGCATTGGTGAGAACTGTTGGGGGAAATCGTGTTTACTTCTTTTGTTCCAAGAGAATTTAAACAATGCAGCACTAAATAGTTCTTCAGGGGTGAAGCCACGCGCTTATGTGCTGCTGCCACCTAGAGTCCAGATCTGACAACTGCAGTCTTGCTATGCCTTCCTTTCGTTGCCTGGTATTCAGGGTTGGAAACTGGCTTGGTACCTTGTTAATCATTTTGAAACAGACGTTAAATCACATTGGAGTGTATCTGTAGGAATTTGTTTCCCTTCCCTTTTCAAGTATGTAATAGTGAATACCTGCCGACCCAAGCAGAATGGGTTACCGGCTCCTTGCTGGTCAGGCGACGTGTCTGTCTTTAAGGTGTCAGGGCATATGTACAACATGAAATGGTGACTGTTTCCTCCTCGGTTTTGCATTTTAGCAAAGCATTGCTGATCTACAGGAAGAAGGAATGTTGTCACCACTTGTCCTCTGTCACCATTCTTGTTGTTTCTGTGTTGTTGTTCAGGCACTAAGTTGTGTTCAACTCTTTGCGACCCCGTGGACTGTAGCACGCCAGGCTCCTCTGCACACTGTCTCCCAGGGTTTGCTCAAATTCACATGCAGTTATTTCTGTAGGAAAGTGTGATTTAGTGAGTTTTGCATGTTGTGTGATCTGATGAGAATTTTTTTTTCTTAAACAGGAGTGGTTTCAATATGATTTGGCTTCATGTGAAGAACCATATGATAGAGAGCAAGGTTTCTCAAATTTGACGCAATTGACATAGTGGACCAGACAGTTCCTTATTGTGGGGGGCTGTCCTATGCGTTGTGCAGCTGCTGCTGCCAAGTCACGTCTGTAGGAGGAGGTTTAGAAGCGGCTGTGGCCTCTGTCCCCTAGATGCCAGTGCAACTCCCCCTCCTAGTGGAGAAAACCAAAAATGTCTCCAGAAATTACCAAATGTCCCTGGGTTAAGAAACAAATGCGAAACCATATTATGGTAATTACTTACAAATAGGTGATTTTTATGCTTCTTAGTTTTTAAAGTATTTTTTAAACTGGAGTACAACTGCTTTACAATGCTATGCTAGTTTCTGTTATACAATAAAATGAATCATACACACACACACAAACACACACTATCCCCTCCTTCTTGGACTTCTTTTCCACTCCCTCCATCCCACCTGTCAAGGTCATCACAGAGCACCGAACTGAGCTTCCTGTGCTTTAAAGTGGGTTCCCACTAGCTATCTATTTTATGATAACTTATATATGTCAATCCTGATCTCCCAATCTGTCGCTCCCCCACCCCCCACCGCCCCACACACATGTCCATTCTCTGCGTCTGTGTCTCTACTCACGTCCTGGCAATAGGCTCATCTGTACCATTTTTCTAGATTTGACATGTATGCCTTAATGTACAGTATTTGCTCTTTCTGACTCCACTCTGACAAACTCCAGGTTCATCCATATCTCTACAGATGACCCAGTTTCATTAAGTCTAGTGTTTGCACTAGTTGAAGACAGATTATATGATGCCTGGTGAATTGTCAGCAAATTCAACCCATCTATTCATTGATTTTTTTCATTCACTCGTATATTCAAGAGAGGCAGTATCATATATTAATAAGTGGTCTGAATTTGAATCCCAGTTCTGCTACTTTCTAAATTTTGTGATTAAATAACTTAAGATCTCTAGGTTTAATTTTCTTCTACTCTAAACTGAAGAGAGTAGCTATACCTACTTCAAGAAATTAGTATGAAAATAAATGAGATGTCACATTTAAATTCCTTAGCACAGTGTCTGCTAATTAGTAAGTACTCAATAATTATATGTTATTGTTTAATAGATGTTTTTAGTTAGTGCTCTGTGCTGGGGATCATGCCAGTCACTAGAGAGGTAATGCTAGTTGACCTGTTTTTCCAAAATCGATTAAAGTTGTGATGGAGAAAGAAGTTAAATAAAGCTTTACATAACTATTTTGACTACGATTGTGATAGATGAAGAAGAGGAACGTGAACCTATTAGATGTCATGTTATCAGGAATGATGCTAACATGACAGATGTTAGAAAATCATCAATAATCAATAGTCAATAATCAATAATAATCAATAATCAATAGTCAATAATCAATCAGCTGCAGTAGAGAAAAACCCTATTTCCTGAGGCCATATGATCACCCCCTAGACTAGAAAATTATCCCACTTTATACTGGGTTGGCCAAAAAGCTCATTTGGGTTTTTCTGCATGCCGGCATGGAAAACCCTAAATGAACTTTTTGGCCAACCCATTACACCCAGTTGCATACTGAGTTATAAACTAAGCGACAGTTTAGAGTGAAGGTTGATTATAACACATTACTTATAACGAAGTGTTTTTCTAACTTGGCGTAATATAAAAGCGTGGACCACAGAACCTCTCCCGAAAGTTGCTCTAAAGGAGTGAAATATTTGGCAAGGCAGTTTGCCTCCTGTCTCTCACTTTTTTCCTCTGTCAATGGGGAATGTATAGCATCTGCATTTTGCCTGGCTTGCATCATATCAGAGAGGAAGACAATGCCCATCTGTGCATCTGTGGTGTATTCTGGAAGAGGATAACATGAGTCCTGGCGGGGAGGGGTGTAGGGGGGAGGCAAGTTGAGAATGAGGTAACTGGGACACGAAGAGAACTCTTCTAGTAGGTGCACCCTTCCAGCCCAGGCAAGCATCTTCAACTTGGACCGTGCAATAGCTTCCAAATTGGCCTACTTCATCTACTCTGTCCTCCTTTCTATGTAGTCATCACAGGGCACCTACAGTGAGCTTGTAAAAAATGCGAACATATTATCCCACCCCCCACTCAGAGTTTGTAAAAATCCTCCCTTTCTCTTCAGCTCAGTCCAAGCCTCAATTTCAGCTCCTTCCTAAATACTGTAAAAATCTCTTACCCAACCTCTTTTACTCCAAGACTTTACTGTTCTGTGGATCTGCTGGAGGTCTTCAGGTGAGAGAAAATTTGTCATGCCAG
>NW_011494960.1:1971191-1971837 GCF_000754665.1 Bison bison bison | reverse complement strand
CACCAACTCCCAGAGTTTACTCAAACTCATGTCCATGGAGTCAGTGATGCCATCCAGCCATCTCATCCTCTGTTGTCCCCTTCTCCTCCTGCCCCCAATCCCTCACAGCATCAGGGTCTTTTCCAATGAGTCAACTTTTCGCATGAGGTGGCCAAAGTATTGGAGTTTCAGCTTCAGCATCAGTCCTTCCAAAGAAATCCCAGAACTGATCTCCTTCAGAATGGACTGGTTGGATCTCCTTGTAGTCCAAGGGACGCTTAAGAGTCTTCTCCAACACCACAGTTGAAAAGCATCAATTCTTCAGTGCTCAGCTTTCTTCACAGTCCAACTCTCACATCCATCCATGACCACTGGAAAAACCATAGCCTTGACTAGATGGACCTTTGTTGGCAAAGTAATGTCTCTGCTTTTGAATATGCTATCTAGGTTGCTGATAACTTTGCTTCCAAGGAGTAAGCGTCTTTCAATTTCATGGCTGCAGTCACCATCTGCAGTGATTTTGGAGCCCCCAAAAATAAAGTCTGACACTGTTTCCACTGTTTCCCCATCTATTTGCCATGAAGTGAGGGGACCAGATGCCATGATCTTCGTTTTCTGAATGTTGAGCTTTAAGCCAACTTTTTCACTCTCCTCTTTCACTTCCATC
>NW_011494960.1:1970278-1971091 GCF_000754665.1 Bison bison bison | reverse complement strand
TTCCATCAAGAGGCTCTTTAGTTCCTCTTCACTTTCTGCCATAAGGGTGGTGTCATCTGCATATCTGAGGTGATTGATATTTCTCCTGGCAATCTTGATTCCAGCTTGTGCTTCTTCCAGTCCAGCATTTCTCATGATGTACTCTGCATATGTTAAATAAGCAGGGTGACAATGTACAGCCTTGACATACTCCTTTTCCTGTTTGGAACCAGTCTGTTGTTCCATGTCCAGTTCTAACTGTTGCTTCCTGACCTCCATATAGGTTTCTCAAGAGGCAGGTCAGGTGGTCTGGTATTCCCATCTCTTTTCACAATTTTCCACAGTTTATTGTGATCCACACAGTCAAAGGCTTTGGCATAGTCAATAAAGCAGGAATAGATGCTTTTCTGGAACTCTCTTGCTTTTTCTATGATCCAGCAGATGTTGGCAATTTGATCTCTGGTTTCTCTGCCTTTTCTAAAACCAGCTTGAACATCAGGAAGTTCACAGTTCACATATTGCTGAAGCCTGGCTTGGAGAATTTTGAGCATTACTTTACTAGTGTGTGAGATGAGTGCAGTTGTGCAGTAGTTTGAGCATTCTTTGGCATTGCCTTTCTTTGGGATTGGAATGAAAACTGAGTTTTTCCAGTCCTGTGGCCACTGCTGAGATTTCCAAATTTGCTGGCATATTGAGTGCAGCACTTTCACAGCATCATCTTTCAGGATTTGGAATAGCTCAACTGGAATTCCATCCCCTCTACTAGCTTTGTTCATAGTGATGCTTTCTAAGGCCCACTTGATTTCACATTCCAGGATATCTGGCTCTAGGTCA
>NW_011494960.1:1953036-1970178 GCF_000754665.1 Bison bison bison | reverse complement strand
CAGTGATCACACCATTGTGATTATCTGGGTCGTGAAGATCTGTTTTGTACAGTTCTTCTGTGTATTCTTGCCACCTCTTCTTAATATCTTCTGCTTCTGTTAGGTCCATACCATTTCTGTACTTTATCGAGCCCATCTTTGCATGAAATGTTCCCTTGGCATCTCTAATTTTCTTGAAGAGATCCCTAGTCTTTCCCATTCTGTTGTTTTCCTCTATCTTTGCATTGATCACTGAGGAAGGCTTTCTTATCTCTCCTTGCTATTCTGTGGGACTCTGCATTCAGATGCTTATATCTTTCCTTTTCTCCTCTGCTTTTCGCTTCTCTTCTTTTCACAACTATTTGTAAGGCCTCCTCAGACAGCCATTTTGCTTTTTTGCATTCCTTTTTCTTGGGGATGGTCTTGATCCCTGTCTCCTGTACAATGTTACGAACCTCCATCCATAGTTCATCAGGCACTCTGTCTATCAGATCTAGTCCCTTAAATCTATTTCTCACTTCCACTGTATAATCATAAGAGATTTGACTTAGGTTGTACTGAATGGTCTAATGGTTTTCCCTACTTTCTTCAATTTAAGTCTGAATTTGGCAATAAGGAGTTCATGATCTGAGCCACAGTCAGCTCCCGGTCTTGTTTTTGCTGACTGTATAGAGCTTCTCCATCTTTGGCTGCAAAGAATGTAATCAATCTGATTTCGGTGTTGACCATCTGGTAATGTCCATGTGTAGAGTCTTCTCTTGTGTTGTTGGAAGAGGGTGTTTGCTATGAGCAGTGCGTTCTCTTGGCAAAACCCTATTAGCCTTTGCCCTGCTTCATTCCATCTCCAAGGCCAAATTTGCCTGTTCCTCCAGGTGTTAAACCCATCAGTGATCCACTTTGTCCCATGTGCATATAATTCAAGGTCATGTTACACTTGGTCACTCTACCTCACTAGCTGCATCTCCTAACAGTCTCCCCCTGATCCCTCTCACATTTTAGCCATGGTAACAGTGAACTGGCTTCCCTGGTGGCTCAGTGGTAAAGAACCCATCTGCCAATGCTGGGTGGGCTTCCCTTGTGGCTCAGCTGGTAAAGAATCTGCCTGCAGTACGGAAGACCTAGGTTCAATCCCTGGGTTGGGAAGATCCCCTGGAGAAGGAAAAGGCTACCCACTCCAATATTCTGGCCTGGAGAATTCCATGGACTGTATAGTCCATGGGATCACAAAGAATTGGGCGTACGAATGCTAGAGATGTGATTTGATCCCTGGGTCGGTAAGATCCCTTGGAGGAGAAAATGGCACCCTGCTCCAGGATTCTTGCCAGGGAAATCCGATGGACAGGAACCTGGTGGGCTACAGTCCATGATGTTGCAAAGAATCAGACACAACTTATTGACTAACAACAGTGAACTACTGAGTGTCGTGTTCAGACCGTGCTGCTTTATATTTCTGTCCCTTTGCACATGCTTTTCCCTTAGCCTGCAATGCTCTTTTGCCTCTTCTATATCCAGCAAAATTCTACTTTTCTTCAAGACTCAGATCATTTCCTGCAACAAATATTTGCAGGAACCCTTGCCCCTCAAGACTAGGTTGAAATTATGTATCTCCAATATGCTTTCATAACATCCTTTGCAAACCTTTATCAGAACAAGCCTGACAAAGGGATGTGGGAGATGATTAAAATTAAGTTAAATTAAAAAGATCAAATGGACTCAACATGAAAAGAAAAGAAAGATAGGTCAGGCAAGATTAAATTCCCTTCTTGAACACCTCTTAGGATATGGGAGAGACAGGGAAGAAAGGGAAGTAGGTTTGAGAGTTAAGAATTAATAGATGGTGAAGGTGCTGAGGCTGGTTAATGGAGTTTTATGAATTTGTACAAAGAGCTTGTAAAGGTATAGCAGGCACGGACAGTTCTCTAAATGGAGAACTAGGCAAAGAGGGTAGAGGAGGGCATTAGGTGAAGATGTCACACTTCAAAGACCACTGCCAAAGATAGTCCATCTCAACTTGTAGGTCTCAGGGCTGAGGTCTTAAGGCCCTCAGACAGTCATGCTTTTAATAACTAGTTAGCGGGCAAAATATGAGGCATCCATTTCTGAAGGCCACTGACATACCTTTAACATTAGTTACAAAATTCTTGCTTTTGATCTTGCTGTGGAAGAAGGTGGTTAGATGCTAGGGAGGCATAGATCACAAAATAACAGAAAAGAACTCTGCTGCTGCTGCTGCTGCTGCTAAGTCGCTGCAGTCATGTCCGACTCTGTGCGACCCCATAGACATCAGCCCACCAGGCTCCCCCATCCCTGGGATTCTCCAGACAAGAACACTGGAGTGGGTTGCCATTTCCTTCTCCAGTGCATGAAAGTGAAAAGTGAAAGTGAAGTTGCTCAGTCAGGTCTGACTCTTAGTGACCCCATGGACGGCAGCCTATCAGGCTCCTCCGTCCATGGAATTTTCCAGGCAAGAGTAGTGGAGTGGGGTGCCATTGCCTTCTCCGGAAAAGAACTCTGAGTGGCCTTAAAAGATATGAGAACAAACCAAAGAGGGCATTTAAGACAGAAGATAGTGCAGAATCAGAGCGAGTTGTATCATTGCTATCATCCCTTAGACCTAAACTGCAGATAAGGGAATGGCTTCAGGCTGTCTACAGTGGTGACATTTTTGTTAACAAGTTAAAGACAGAGTCTGTATCTGAGGCCCTTATGTTAACACATACATTACTGGAGAAGAAAATGACAACCCACTCCAGTATTCTTGCCTGGAAAGTCCCATGGACAGAGGAGCTTGGTGGGCTACAATTTGTGGAGTCGCAAAAGAGTCAGACAGGACTTAGCAACTGAATAACATTACTGGAGGTGTGGGTGAATTTGAAACAAAGCATTGGGAAGGATAGACTAGTCACTGAGAAACAGGTATAACTGCTCCTTCAACATCATAATTTAACTTGGAATAAAAGGACACAGGAAAGGGTTTATTCAGAAAAATCATGGTTCCTCATTGACATGCAGAGAGAGGTAAAGCTGTGCAGGTAAGTTCTTGAGGTATGGGAAGATACTTGTATTGGGTTGACCAAAAAAGTTCGCTTGGGTTTTCTTCATAAGATGATACAGAAAAACCCGAATGAATATTTTGGTCAACCCAATACAACAGGAACATGTCATCACATGGCCACGGGTTGTTGAGGAGAGAGAAGGAAGTAGCCAAGGCATCCACATGGCTGAGGAATTGTTCTGTGGGTTCTGTGATGAGAAAATTCACATTATTTAAGAGCGATGGACTAAACTAGATGAAAAGTATTCCATTGTGTCAGCCAGGCCCTAGTTAGACAAACAATCTCTCTCTAACAATAGTTGAAGAAAAAAAAGACACGGTAATGGATGTATATATATATATTCATATCAGATGGGATAAATGTGTTAAAATCATTGCTCTACCTTTTATTGCTGTAACACACGTGTACACACATCTCTCGTACGCATACATGCATGTATGAAAGACTTTTCAAAATCATGAGAAAATTATACAACTGAGAGAAGAGAGATATAAAATTATGGAAATGTGCAAAGAAAGATGGACTGGTGAAAAATGTCATGTAAACTGTAAGAGAAAAAGAGACACCTGAATTCTCGAAGGCAAATGAATTTGAGGGCAAAGAAAACATGCATGCTTTGGAAGTTCTTGTCTGAAAATGATGAATTTGAGCAGTGTCAGGTAATCCTTTCCTAGGGTATTAGTTATGTGTGACTTTTATCAGGAGAGTTTGCATCATTCTCCCTATGGGGATCTTGGGGTGGCCCTAGGGAACAGTAGGCTCATTTATAAGTTAACATGTGACCAGTCCCTGAAGCAAGGATGGTAGACCCAGTCAGTGATGAATTGATTAATTGTTCTGCACTTGGTCTTTAGGAAGACTGAATAATTTGGAAGTGAGCTCTAACCTTCACCTCCTCCTATTGGAAAATGAAGGCTGAAAATAGAATATTCAGTAAAGAGAGATTTTTGAGTTCAGAATAACACAGTCTATTTAAAACACGTAGCAAGGAGTGTAACTGCGTGGAAGGGAAAGACGAAGGGTTTTTAAAATATCGTATTCACAGGGAGCTCAGCTTGGTGCTTTGTGATGACCTAGAGGGGTGGAATAGGGGGGTGCATGCGAGGCTCAAGAGGGAGGAGAGATATATATATATATATATATCACACACACCTATGTCTGATTAATGATGGTGTACAACAGAAACTAACACAACACTGTAAAGCAATTGCAATCCAATAAAAAAGAAAAAGAAAGGTAAAAAGAAGCCCACCAGGCTCCTCTGTCTATGGGATCTCCAGGCAAGAATACGGGAGTGGGGTGCCATTTCCTTCTCCAGGGGATCTTCCCAATCCAGGGATCGAACCCGGGTCTCTTCAGCTCCTGTATTGCGAGGCGGGTTCTTTCCCACTGAGTCACCCAGGAAGTCCCTATATATTGATGAGATCGGTGTGTATTTTTCTTCTCTGCTCTTGAATAGTTTAAACAGCATGAAAAACTGAAAGGAAGAGCAATGCCTCTGTGTCTCTGTGCCTCAGAGAAGATTTTGGAGATAGTGAGGGTCACAGGCAAGGAAAAGTGAAAGTTGCTCGGTCATGTTCAACTCTTTTGCCACCCGATGGACTGTACAGTCCATGGAATTCTCCAGGCCAGAATACTGGAGTGCGTAGCCTTTCACTTCTCCAGCGATTTTCTCAACCCAGGGATTGAACCTAGGTCTCCCACATCACAAGCAGATTCTTTACCAGCTGAGCCACCAGGGAAGCCCAAGAATACTGGAGAGGGTAGCCTATTCCTTCTCCAGGAGATCTTCCTGACCCAGGAATTGGACCGGCGTCTCCTGCGTTGTAGGCAGATTCTTTACCAACTGAGCCATCAGGGAAGCCCACAGGCAAGGCAGTGATTGGCATCTTATCAGAGTGGAGGGAAAAGCAGGAAGGATCAGGGATCATGGAGAGAAGAGAGAAAGCTTCTGGAAGAGAAATGCTAAGGCTTATACACTTAGACTTATAATAGTTCAAGAGTCAGCAGGAACAGGATAGGATAAAACAAACGATAGGGAAACAATGTGAATGTCAGAGCTTTTCCTTCCTGAGTTCACGTCACCATCTTATCTGAGGATATTATGATGTTGTTTAATGTTGGGAGAAATCCAAATATGAATAATATGAAAATAATTTTTAATGGAACGTTGGAGAATCAAATGAAATGGTGGTGCAAAAGATTTTGCAAGTGGAAAAGTCCTAATGAAATGTTAGTAAACATTTGCAATTAGGTAGCCAGGTTGGACCCCAACTCTGAATCATCTTCCATTACCTAGTACTCCTGAAGTATGTCAAAAGGGAAAAAAAAAACACAATTAAATGTGCAGTAATTTCAGGTAAAACTGCATCTGTTTATAGTGAAGTATATGAGCCTGTCAGCGAGTTTGCAAGAGTATAAACGTTTCATAGCATTAAAATAACGTGTGGATATTTTTCCTATGTTGGTGTTCTAGAAATTCTATGTTTCCCTTTTTGTTTTTGTTTCCTAAGTAGCAGAACTGAGGGTTTTAAATGAAATTTTAATTTTTTTGAAGAAACACACACACACACATATATATAGATAATAAAAGGGTGCTGAGTTATGACAGAAAACAGCAAAACTGCCCCATCCCTCTTCAGCCTTTCCACTCTTTTCTTCCCCTGAGTTCTCCCTATGGGCAACTAGCTTCACCTCTGAAAGCTATTTCTTCTTTTCATTTGTCTCCAAATTTCTAAACTATGTAATTAAGCTGTTCTTTCTCAGTTTTTAAATGTTAGACATTTTCTGTGGTCTACCCATAAACACCAAGTTAGCAAGAGTGGGAAGATGGCGATTTAGCAATTTTATGCTCCCTTTTCACTTTCATGCATTGGAGAAGGAAATGGCAACCCACTCCAGTTTTCTTGCCTGGAGAATCCCAGGGATGGCGGAGCCTGGTGGGCTGCCATCTATGGGGTCGCACAGAGTCAGACACGACTGAAGTGACTTAGCAGCAGCAACATGCTCCCCTTAACCCCACTTCACACATCTTCCTTTCCTCCTATTTGCTGAGATGATACCACACTGATGGTCAAATCAGTACTGTATTCGGTATTTGCTTTATTACTGTTACATAAATACTCTAGTGTCATGATTACTTTTCCTTTTTTTAACCATTTTTATTTTGCTTGAAGTTGATAATCTCTTTTTTTTTTTGGCCAAAGTATAATTAAAAACCCCTATCAGATCCCTTGAGAGGACCGGGAAGCCCATTACCATGATAATGTCACAGGCAGACACACCAGTTCATCTTTTGCTTTCATTTCTGGCCCCTCCATGTATATCCTCCCACTGCAGGTCAGCCTCACAGCATCATCTGAGACATTTTAAAAACTTGTTTTGGTGTTGGGTTTCCTGTTTCCTGCATCACACATCTTCTGAGGATTACTCTCTTGTTTTCTTAGCATACATCCTAAGAAATATGTAATCATTCATTCATCCAGCATATATTTAATCAACATATATTCTGAAACCTGCAGTGTTCTGGGCCTTGAGAATATATCAGAGAACAAAGCAGAGGATCCCTGGCTTCCTTGAGGACCTTATATTCCTGTGAGTGTGTGTGTGTGCATGTGCGTGTGTGTGTGTGTGTGTGTGTGTGTAGGGTCACCAGATCAATTACAGGATGCTCAGTTTCATTTGAATTTCCGATAAACCACAATACCTTTTAGTATGAATATGTGCTAAACATTGCAGGGGACATACTTAGATTGAGAGGTTGCTCTTTTGAAATTCAGATTTAACTGGGTGTCCTGTTTTTTTATATTCTAGCAATCCTAGTTGAGATGGGTCCAATAAACATAATAAATATGTAAGTCCTAGAGCTTATTTCCTGCTGGGGCAGGAAAGGAAAACTAGGGCAAGGTAAGGCAAGCCGGGAGTGCTGAGAGTAGAGACTGCAGGAGTTTTTATTTTTATTTGGACTTTTTTGATTTTTCAGTATCTTGGCCCAATTTATTTATTTATTTTTTACTTTGGCCTTGTGCCATGTGGGATCTTTGTCCCCTGATCCAACCTGCATCCCTCTGGAGTGAAAGCACAGTCTTCAGCACCAAAAGCATTTTGTATTGAGGTATAGCCAACAATATTGGGATATTTAAGGTGAATAGCAAAGGGACTCAGCCATATGTATACATGTACCCATTCTCCCCGAAACTCCCCTCCCCTCCAGGCTACCACATAACATTGAGCAGAGTTCCCTGTGCTATGCAGTATGACCTCATTGGTTATCCATTTTAAATACAGCAGTGTGTTCATGTCCATCCCAAACTCCCCAATTATCCCTTTCCCTTAAGAGTAATTCGCTTCCCTGGTGGCTCAGATGGTAAGGAATCTGCCTGCAATGCAGGGGACCCAGGTTCAATCCCTGGTTTGGGAACATCCCCTGGAGAAGGAAATGGCAACCCACTCCAGGATTGTTGTCTGAGAAATCCCATGGACAGAGGAACCTGGTGAGGTAGTCTGTGGGATCGCAAAGAGCTGGACACGACTGAGCAACTAACACTTTCACTTTCAGTGCTTTTCACTGAGTATTAGGGTAGGCTCATTGAGCAGATGAGAGATTAGCAAGGTCATAGAGATGCAGAGCTAGCCCTCCAGTCATCTAGTGAGAGTGTCTGTTAGACAGGAGGAACACTAAGTCAAGAGCATGTCTGGAGAGGCCTGGAGTGTCTGAGAAATGCAAGGAGGCCAGATGGTTGCCTCATAGCGTCTGAAGGGCCCAGTGGTAGCACATGAAGTCGGAGCAGTAACAGGAGTAACAGGAGTCCAGGTCACGCAGGAACTGGGAGGCATTTGAAGGACTCTCTAGTGTGTTCCCAGTGAAATGGAGAGCCGCGCAGGATTCTGAGTGGAGGTGTGGCCTGAGCTGACTTCTGTTTGAATAAGATCCTTCTAATTTCTCTGCTGAGAATGTACCGACAAGGCAGAACAGAAGCAGGAAGAGCAGTTGGAAGGTTATTGCAGAGATCCAGATGAGATGAAGGAGACTTGGGATGAGGGAGGTGGCAGTGGCGATGCTGGAAACAGATTGGATTCAGATTCAGGATGGATTTTTCCTTTCACATTTTATTGTGAAAAAATTTTGAAGCAACACCGAGAAGTCTATACCCATCGAACTACCATCTGGTTCTACAGTGAACACTTTGCTGGATTGGCTTTATCGTCTATCTGTCCCTCTCTCCATCCTGTGCCTGAGTCATCCCCTAGTCCTTTCTGATTCAGTTCCTACAAAAATGAACCTGCAGTCCCCTGCTGTGATGATGTGGTCATTGGTACCAGGGGAATAGTCATAGCATAGCACATCTCACATGGGATGCAGTAAATCTGGGATCAGTTCAGTTCAGTCCTTCAGTCATGTCTGACTCTTTGCAACCCCCTGAATGGCAGCATGCCAGGCCTCCCTGTCCATCATCAATGCCCGGAGTTTACTCAAACTCATGTCCATCGAGTCGGTGATGCCATCCAACCATCTCATCCTCAGTCATCCCCTTCTCCTCCCACCTTCAATCTTTCCCAGCATCAGGGTCTTTTCAAATGAGTCAGTTCTTCGCATCAGGTGGCCAAAGTATTGGAGTTTCAGCTTCAGCATCAGTCTTTCCAATGAATACTCAGAACTGATTTCATTTAGGATGGAATGGTTGGATCTCCTTGCTGTCCAAGGGACTGTCAGGAGTCTTCTCCAATACCACAGTTCAAAAGCATCAATTCTTAAATGATCCTTACACTGATTTTCAGCCGATTCTCCCCTTTCTTTTAGCTACATTTCTCTCCTCACCTGATGGAAGTACCTGATGATTTTAAAACCTGAGTTTCCTATAGTTTCAAGGCATGATCTGACTTGCTTCTTTTTGTCAGCTGTCATTTCGGGTTTTTAGTTTCAGCTCTCTCCACCTTTAGTCAGTTATGATTCACTTACCTTTTTTCCATCTTCTAAAACTGTCTTTGACCTTTCTTGTCTTCTATTACATCCTCTCAATGTCCTTTGCCCTGGTGGCTTCAAAACATTTTTATGCCTTGCCTTTCATTTCAATGGGGCTTTTAGAGAAAGGAGACTTGTGTTTTCAAGTATTTTGTCGACATAAAAGATCTGAATGTATTTAGTAATACTTTGTTTTCTGTTTTAATGGATCTACCAAAATACTAAAGATACATTAAAACCAGTGGTAAAGTAGTAATTTTTCCAGCATCTAGATTCCAGACACTGTTGTTCCTTTTCAGGACCTGGAGGACACCAGGCTGGAAACCAGTGCTGTACATCATTGTCAGCAAATGTTAACCTTTGGCTCTCCCAGGACTGGTTCTAGTCTGTTGGCTTTTGGTAAAGGTGTTTAGAAGAGAGAATGGGAGTTCAGACTGAGTCAAACATGACCTCGTTTGGTTAATGGAAGGGGTGAGTTTTCATTGCCTCTTGGAGCCCACGTCTCCTTCCTGAATAGCTGTTGCATCCTTCGGGTGGATGAAGTCTAGTTTCAGTTGGAGACATCCCAGCCACAAATCCTCCCTCTAGACGACTGTGCATTTCCAGCGCCAGCATTTTCCAGTTCGTTGCTTTCACTGTGCTGAGTGTTCTATTAAATATTTATCATAACTTTGCCTTCCATGTCTGAAATGGTGCCACAGACTGGTAATTAGATCGCAGCTAAGGATTCTCAATTTCATTCGGTGCAGAAGTGGGAAAATGGAGACCTTACATGATGAGGAGATGAGACCTGACAGGCAATTGGCAGTCAGTGCTCCTACACATATTTCCAGACAGACGCAGAGGGAACTTTTTGCCAGTCGATCATTACACTCATCTGCTAGTTGCTCTTCTCATGTTTGCTTCTAGAAAGAAGTTACTGAGAGTCATTTGTCCATATTGAGTCTGAGGATTAAACTTTTTACCCCTCCAGAAGGAAATCACAGAAGTAGGCCAGGGATTTTTTTTCTGGTCAGCCTTAAGAGCCAGAGGGTTTCAGATTCAAGGCCCTGTTCATGCTGGATGATTGGTTCTTACCATTTAGGATACTGCAACAGTTCACCCTTCAAATAAGGGTTTGAGGATTATATTCCCCCTGATATGTTATTACCAAAGACAAAAAAAATCGCAAAACTGGGAATCAGAAGACTAGGTCTGTGCTCTTGCTGTGTACCCATGAGCTACCCACCTAACCTCTCTGAAAGTGAAAGTGTTAGTCTCTCAGTTGTGTCTGACTCTTTGTGACCCCATAGTCTGTCCATGGACTTCTCCAGGCAAGAATACTGGAGTGGGTTGCCATTCCTGTCTCCAGGGGATCTTCCTGACTCGCGGATCAAACCTGGGTCTCTTGCATTGCAGGGAGATTTTTTTACCATCTGAGCTACCAGAGGAGAACCTTTCTCCATTTGTGCAATGGAAACAGTAATATTAACCTCTCAAACCACTGGGGCAGGTGTGATAACAAAATGAAATGGTTTAATTGAAAGTATTTTGCAAGCTGTCAGAGGTTTCTGCTCTGCAGTTTCCTTTCAGAGTATGGGGCCCAGAACAAAGCCCTAAGTGTACAGTGTACCTAAGTTTCAGTATTTTTGTATGGGTTAAACATCAGGTTCAACTTGAAATAAATTCTTCCAAGCATGTATTAAGTTCCTTATTCTGTTCTGGGTCTTGATATGATCATGAATGGAGACATTATAAAATGGCAACAGCTATTCCTAAAGAAAAGAGGTATTGTCCAAGGGAAGAGTCTAGGTAAGAACCCAGACAATCATGACTCCTGGTGAAGCAACTTTAGGGGGTATAGTTTAGTGGTAATGAGTATTGCCTTTGAGGTAAGAGAAAGCCAAGTTCAAATCTAAACTTTGTCACTTTCTAGCTAAGTGACTTTGAGCAATTCACATGACTTTTCTGAGCTATCATTTTCTCATTTGTAAATATCAATAATAATACAAGATGCTTAGGGTAGCTCCAAGAACTAACTGAAATAAAATCCATAAGAAGTTTATCATCATCATCATCACTATTATAGTACTATTCTTTTGATAATAATTATAATAATAGCAGGTTGCTATTCAGTGTCATGCCCCAGGCAATGTGGCTACATGCTTACACATATTAATATCTTCATACAAAACACTCTAAATTATAATCATTTCACAGATAAGAAACTGAAGCACAGAGAGATTAAATAATGTCTTAGGGTTGTACAGCTAGTTAGTGGTATCCATACCTAGGCAGTCTGGTAAAGATGAAACAGAGCTTCTGCTCTGGTGACTGTTGTTCAGATCTCAAGTGTTATCTAAGAAAACAGCATAATAAACCAAAGGACGATTAGGTAGATAAAAATGAGATGACAAACATGACAAATGCTTTGTAAACAATAAAGAGATAATTCCAGAAGCTTGTTGATTGGGTAGTATTTAACCATTTCTAATTTCAAATAGCCAGAGAAGTTGAGATGAACCCCCAACCTTTGACAAAAAGGAGGCTTCACATGTCACCTGTGGTTAAGAAAGCCTCTGTTGCCCTATTCCTAGGTCACGTCGTCACTTATCTTGAAGATGGAGGTTTTGACCTTTCGTCATGACCCACTAGGGATTGCACACCTGCCATTTCACTCCTCCAGGTGTCAGCGTACCTTAGGCAGAGCACTGAATTCCCAGTTGTCCAATTTTCACCATATGCCATTTCAGTAGAATATTCGATGAAGACAGAGTCTGTTGTACTATAAATTAATTTAACACTCTTTCTCTGGAGAGCAAATGACTGCATTCTAAAAACAATATTTTCACTCAGGTTATGATGGCTTGTAAAAACACACCATGAACAGGGTTGACAAGGATGTTTAGGAAGCATATAACGTCCCACGAAGCCAAACTGATCTAAATTTAGGAGGATTGTCTCCTCTCCTCAGTCAGCATCAGAGATGGTTGCCTCTTAAAAGGATGGCTCAGATGGAGAGCAGTTCACAGACTGGGCAGAAATACGAGCCTCTCTGGTCACTTGATTAGGAAGGGCTTAATGAGAGTGACCTCAAACAAGTAAGCACTGAAAGAGAAAGAGGAGGGGGTGAAAATTTTATCAAGCAGTTTGTTACTGTAGTGAAAAATACTTTTAAAATATGCATTTCCAGTGTTATCAGAACTTGTTAAGGGAGGTAATGAAGAGAATCACATGCTTCTGGATTCATTCAGGACACTTCCTTCTTCTCTCCATCTTTCCCTTTCTGCTTTCTCTCCTCTTCATTGCTCTATTGACTCTCAGCACAATATCCCCTTTTCAAATATGATCCCAACTAGGGCCTACTGTATAGCATATGGAGCTCTCCTTAATGTTATGTGGCAGCCTGGATGGGAGGAAAGTTTGGGGGAGAATGGATACATGAATATGTATAGCTGAGTCACTTTGCTGTCCACCCAAAACTGTCACAGCATGGTTAATCATCTATTTATTGTTGTTCAGTCGCTCAGTTGTGTCCAGCTCTTTGCGACCCCATGGACTGCAGCACGCCAAGCTTCCCTGTCCTTCACTGTCTCTGGAGTTTCCTCAAATTCATGCCCACTGAGTCAGTGATGCCACCAACCATCTCTATGCATGCATGCTAAAGTTTCTTCTGTCATGTCCAACTCTGTGAAACCCAGTGGACAGTAGCCCATCAGGCTCCTCTGTCCATGGGATTCTCCAGGCAAGAATACTGGAGTGGTTTCTCCAGATCTCCAGGGATCTTCCCGACCCAGGGTTCAAACCCATGTCTCTTGTGTCTCCTGCGTTGGCAGGCAGGTTCTTTATCACTAACACTACCTAGGAAGCCCAACCATCTCTATATTCCAGTATAAAATAAAAAGTTTAAATAATAATAGCAACTAAGAATTTGGGAAAAATAAAAGAGTTAATGAATATGTAAAAAAAAAAAATATGATCCCTGTTAAAGCTTCATACTCTTACCCCCAATCTGTCTCTCTCAAAGGAATTCTCTAAGCAATATTTGATGTGGATTATCATTCACAACCTGTTTTTTGACTCTTTCTGTTAAAGACAAAGCATTTTGTCTTTTTTTATCTTTCTGTGAATAACTCATGTCTTTTACATATTACATATGATAATAGTTGCCATATAATACAAAGCTGAGGGCTTCCCTGGTGGCTCAGACTATAAAGAACCCGCCTGCAATGCAGGAGACCCCAGTTCAATCCCTGGGTCAGGAAGATCCCCTGGAGAATGAAGTGGCAACCCACTCCAGTATTCTTGCTTGGAGAATTCCACAAACAGAGGAGCCTGACAGGCTACAGTCCATGGGGTCGCAAAGAGTCGGACACGACTGGGCACAAAGCTAAATAGGATGTGACCCTTTAGGGTGGTCAGAAAGAAGGTCAAGAAATAAGACAATAAAGTATTCGAGGTACTTTGCTTGAGGTCTGTGCAGGAAAATCTCAAGATCCAAAGAAGGTAATCTAAAGATCAGAAAATGTAAAAATATTGTATAAAGGCAGCAACACCTGGGTGGAGCATTAGCAGGTGTTAACATTGTTCATTCATCCACTTAACAAGCATTTATTGAGTG
Organism: Bison bison bison; assembly: GCF_000754665.1. NCBI lineage: Eukaryota > Metazoa > Chordata > Mammalia > Artiodactyla > Bovidae > Bison > Bison bison. The sequence goes on along the minus strand of NW_011494960.1, from coordinate 1,956,581 downwards.
CCCTTTGTGTACTTTCCACTGTCCTAGGTCCTTAGGGTATAAAATTTAGCAAGGAATAAACTTGTCTGGCACTCAACCAATATTTGTTGGTCAACTGAAGAGACCTACTTTGATTCTCCTGGTGAATCTGTAACAATCCTCTACATGTAGAAAGGCATGAACCTTTCAGGGTGTTCTAAGGAGTTCAGAATATTTGCTGGGTAAATAATTTGGAGGGTGGTTATGGACACAGAAAAATAGGGCCACACTTAGCTGCAGAGTTGTGCAGTGTGCCACGTGCCCAACAGAATGTGATCGCACAGGCACAGTGAGAAAGAACGCGGGAAAACAGTAATAGCAGGACCGTAAAGTGCTTGCTGACTCAGGCCGGTTGTTCTCATGGGGGCAGGAGAGGGACAGAGGTAAGGGAGGTAGGTATCAGACTCACTCACAAATTGTCTCTTCAAATTATGTGTAGTTCTGCCCATTCTAGATATGCAAGATTCTGTTCCAGCCCTACACACACAAACACACTCGCTCAGGCCTGCTTGTACACTCACACCTTTGCTTGCCCAGAATTGTTCCCACAGCCTTTTGTGATGATGAGAATAAGTCATATTCCTCAGGGGGACTGGATCTGAACATGGCTGAGAAACACTGGAGATGGTGCAGAACCACCCCAGGACCTTGGCAGGGCAGGAGCTTGGCCAGATTTTCCTCTTACAAAGCTCGCTGTGGCCCTGGACTGGAGGGTGGATTGGTGAAGTGTGAGCGATGGTGAGGGCATTGCGCTGGAACGCTTTCACATCCTCCAGGTCTAAGGACATTGGCATTCAGACACAGACACTCCTGCTTCCCTGGGTCTTCAAGGTCACGGACACAAGATTCAAATCAGAATGAAAGAGATATGTTGGTGTTTCCCCTATGAGGTGGTGACACCTGAAATGTTTCACAGGAATGGTGATTTAGGACAGAGGTGAACACACAAGCAGATCTGTGCTGGGGAATTTATGAAATAAAGCTATCAGATAGGACAGAAAGCATTTAACTTTGAACTCTGCTTACCTAAAAGACATTTTCTATTAGTTCTTTTTGTTGATGGTATTTTTCTTGTTTTCTGTTTGTGTAATATAGCAGCTCTATGTAGCCCAGTCACCTTTAACACAAATACATTACCAATAAATCCACAATATTTTCTGACTGTTTTATCGGGCCATTTTTTTTTTTTCATTTAGTAAAACATATGATTTTCTGTGATCCATACATAAATATCAACTGTGCCTTGTCAACAAAAAGTGAGTTGATGTAATTGTTTTTGATGACTAATGAATGTCCCCAAGAAAAAAGAAATATACATACTTTTTCTTGCTTTAAGTTCTTAATAACTACACATTATATGATTCCAGTCTGTTGCTCCAATAATTAGAAAGGAAAAATAATTTTCCTGAAGTCCTGTTATCACACATCATAAGAACCAGACCACTAGACCCCCTGCCATGAACTCAAAATTTGTAGGAAGCTTTTGCTTAATCATTTCTACAACATTTGAATTTTCCATTATGTTGTATGTTGATATAGGAGAATTAACTTACTTCCTTTCAACCCATTTTTTTTTTCTCTTTAAGTATCTGGATGAGCTACAGAAGTTGTTGTTTATAGGATAATTTGTTACCTGACTGTGTTAGGAAGATAAGATTGAAAGGTGGTACTAGAAAGTGGGCTGTAGGTTAACATATTATAGTCTAACAAGATGTGCACTGAATCCAGTAAGTCAAAAGACTTATCTGAGAGTGTTATAAACCACTGCTGGGTCAATATATTAAGTGATTCTCCCACCTTTAAAGATTGGATTCATTTTTAGAATATTAACTTTTGGAAGAACAGATTGGGAGTAAAGGAGATGTGATTTCTAGCTTGGCTCTCAGGAACCACCTATGTGACCCTCACTCTGCCAGTTGGTACATCTGTGAAATGAGACCATTGCCAATGACCTCAATGTCTTTTATCCTCCTTATTTCAGGAAGGTATATTTGTAGGTTATCTGGCACAGAGTAGGTGCTGTGATACTGTGACTCTGTGTCATCCGAGAAAAAGTTTCCCTTTCTCTGGCAGATGGCAAGAGGCCTCCTAAGAAAATGATACATAATTAAACATATTACGAGGACAAAGGCATAAAGCAAGATGTCCTTGATAAGAACAGGTGATCTTTTTCTCACTACTGGAAGAAATTATTTAAAAAACAAAAACATAACTTTGAGGCCTACTGATTGTTTTCCCTGGGCAAGGGATGTATGTCACTCAAAAACATCAAAAACTAAAATGTTTTATGATAACCCAGCTCTGCTTATAAAACTTTATTAAGGCCTTTGGGAAAATGTGGAGACAAGATTTTTGTTGTTTTGTTCTTTTTCCCTTCAGCATTGAGAGATGTTGCTAAGTTGATAATGAATCATCTTACCTTTGTTAGAATCAAGGGCACAGTGAGGAATGAGGCTGATGGTAGAAAACAGCAATGTTACAATAGGCCTAGTGTGCAAAAACAGCTGCTCTGCAACATGCAGTGTGGCAGGATATTTGTAGCAGCTCTGTTTTTCGTTACTCAAGAGAAATGCAGTAACAGACAACTAGACTGCATATTCAATCCACACGTGCTTTGGCACTGTTAATCAAAAGGAGTTATCTTTTGGAATGGGGAATGCAAAATTGTTCAACATTATGAAGCATCAGAAATAAAGGAACGGTAATATGTACATTGAACAGAGAATCAAAACCCAGTTCTTCTTATGCCAACATATACATATCTATAAATATATTTTATCCTATTACCTGTACTTGACACATATTAGGACTACTAAAGGCTAATTTTCTGAAATTAAATGCAATATTTATTTACAGTTTATTAGAGTAAAACTATAAATCATATTACATGAGCATTTAATCCACTTAAGTGATTTAAAACTATTTCTGGCATTGATAATTCCTTGCTTGAGCTAAATTAGTGACTTGGAAGTCACTAAGTAGATTGATCACACCATCGTGATTATCTTGGTTGTGAAGATCTTTTTTGTACAGTTCTTCTGTGTATTCTTGCCATCTCTTCTTAATATCTTCTGCTTCTCTTAGGTCCATACCATTTCTGTCCTTTATCGAGCCCATCTCTGCATGAAATGTTCCCTTGGTATCTCTGATTTTCTTGACGAGATCTCTAGTCTTTCCCATTCTGTTGTTTTCCTCTATTTCTTTGCATCGATCGCTGAAGAAGGCTTTCTTATCTCTTCTTGCTATTCTTTGGAACTCTGCATTCAGATGTTTATATCTTTCCTTTTCTCCTTTGCTTTTCGCTTCTCTTCTTTTCACAGCTATTTGTAAGGCCTCCCCAGACAGCCAATTTGCTTTTTTGCATTTCTGTCCCATGGGGATGGTCTTGATCCCTGTCTCCTGTACAATGTCATGAACCTCATTCCATAGTTCATCAGGCACTCTATCTATCAGATCTAGGTCCTTAAATCTATTTCTCACTTCCACTGTATAATCATAATGGATTTGATTTAGGTCATACCTGAATG
>NW_011494960.1:1950258-1951523 GCF_000754665.1 Bison bison bison | reverse complement strand
CCTGGGATTTCTTTGGAAGGAATGATGCTAAAGCTGAAACTCCAGTATTTTGGCCACCTCATGTGAAGAGTTGACTCATTGGAAAAAACTCTGATGCTGGGAGGGATTGGGGGCAAGAGGAGAAGGGGACGACAGAGGATGAGATGGCTGGATGGCATCACTGACTCAATGGACGTGAGTCTGAGTGAACTCCGGGAGTTGGTGATGGACAGGAAGGCCTGGCGTGCTGCAATTCATGGGGTTGCAAAGAGTCGAACACGAGTGAGCAACTGATCTGATCTGATCTGATCTGAAGTAGATTGAATATCCAAATCTAGAAGCTTTACACAGAAAGTGGATAGTGGATATGGTATAACAGATAAAAGGGTTCTTGTTCCAGTGTTGCCACTGATTTGTTTGTGATCTTGCATAAGAGTATCAGTTCTTCTCAGAGCTTCAGTTTTACTAAATGTGAAGTGCAGTAATACTGATACTGATACCTTATGTTAGACAAGGCAAGTAGTATGGAAGGACGCATGAAAAGTAGTACTCTATGATTACAGTATTGACAGTGCTCTGAGCTCACACCTGTGAGAGTCCAAACATGGGAAATATATCATACATCATCACTGTTTGCTTTTAGGTTAAACAATAATGAATTTGTTCATGGACACCAGGTGGGCATTCATTTCTTTTTTTTTAATTTTCTTGAGACTGACCATGTTATAAAGAAAGGCATGGGATTCAAATCTCTATAATCAGGCTATAACCACCTATAGCTCTGTTATTTTCATCCCATGCTTAAAACTTGCCCACTTTGACCACTGGCTTTCTTTAGCAAAACGTAAGTTGTTGATTAGCTATAGGAAGAGTATGAAAGATGAGGTGGGCAGGAATTTAATTCCTGTGTTATTCATATTCAGAATGACTCTGTCTCAAGTTGGATCCACTTTCTATGGTCCTATGGATTCATGAAAGAATCTGCAAGCACTTTGTACCAAATCTTATACTCTAGGCTGAAAAGCATTTCTGTCTCTATTTTCCAGAATTCACTGATAGTTTAAAAATCCTTCTGACTGCTTGTTTCTTTCTGGTGAAACAGACTGCTGATAGTCAAGTGAACTTGGGCATTCTGCCAGGGGCATCATGCCAATGATGTGTAGAGGTAGTTTGCAAGGATAGGTGCCAGGACTTCAACAATAAGCAAAAGCAGCTATGTTGGAACACCTCGGGTCAAAGTGTTATTTTGAAACTGGCCTTTTCTGTTTTTCTCTCAGGAACTCCAA
>NW_011494960.1:1948732-1950158 GCF_000754665.1 Bison bison bison | reverse complement strand
GATCCGGGTCTCACTATCTTCATCCTACACAACAGGAACGTGGTGTCACTGGTGGGACCTGGGGAGGCACAGCAGGCGAAGTGAAGTCACGCAGGCGTGTCCGACTCTTTGGGACCCCATGGACGGTAGCCTGCCAGGTCCATGGAATTGCCCAGACAAGAATAGCGGTGTGGGAGGCCTTTCCCTCCTCCAGGGGATCTTCCCAACCCAGAATCAAACCCAGGTCTCCCGCATTGCAGGAGGATTCTTTACTGTCTGAGCCACCAAGGAAGCCTGACCTGGAAAACTGCTTCCCAAATCCTCTCCCAAACCTACACCCACTTCCCAAGATTATATTGCCATTGTTGTAATATTTTGGGCAGGAGACAAGTCAGCAGGGTCTTTCGTGAGCGTGTGGTACACCCTCTTATTCTTACTAAGATCAAATCTTTGGCTCACTGTGCCAATCCTCCACAACTCAGATATGTTAAATAAGCACATGTTTCACCTTTTCAATCTGTAGTCTTGTTAATCTGGAGCTCTAAATGGTTCATGCAGCTGAAAGTAAGGTTTTTGTTTGTTTTTGTTTTGAGGAGGTATTCTATGCTAACTAGGAAGAATGAGAAAAAGACAAACATAACTATTTGGTCACTCCATAAAATCTTTCCTCAAAAGCCTCAACAGTGGGTGACTGGGGAAGGTTTCAGTTTTTCTGAGTGCATCTTCAATTCCATTTTCCATTGAGTATTTGTGGGATCATTAACATTATATTCCAAAAGCAGATAACAAGGATTGACTATATAGCATAGAGAACTATGTTCAATATCTTAAAATAAACTATAATGGGATAGAATTGGAAAAAAGAATACAGGTATGTACATATATATGTATAATTGAATCACTGTGAAATGTACACGTATATATTTATGATATATGTGTGTGTGTATATATATATATATGAAGTGAAGTCAAGTCACACAGTCGTGTCTGACTCTTGACTATCCCAAGGACTGTAGCCTGCCAGGCTCCTCTGTCCATGGGATTTTCCAGGCAAGAATACTGGAGTGGGTTGCCATTTCCTTCTTCAGGGGATCTTCCCAACCCAGGGCTTGAACCCAGGTCTCCAGCAGTGCAGGCAGACTCCTTACAATCTGAGCCACCAAAGAAGTCATCAGATAATATCAGTCGCTCAGTCATGTCCGACTCTGCAACCCCATGAATCGCAGCACGCCAGGCCTCCCTGTCCATCACCAACTCCCAGAGTTCACTGAGACTCACGTCCATCGAGTCAGTGATGCCATCCAGCCATCTCATCCTCTGTTGTCCCCTTCTCCTCCTGCCCCCAATCCCTCCCAGCATCAGAGTCTTTTCCAATGAGTCAACACTTCGCGTGAGGTGGCCAAAGTACTGGAGTTTCAGCTTTAGCATCATTCCTTCCAAAGAAATC
>NW_011494960.1:1947918-1948632 GCF_000754665.1 Bison bison bison | reverse complement strand
CAGCCATAGCCTTGACTAGACGGACCTTTGTTGGCAAAGTAATGTCTCAGCTTTTGAATATGCTATCTAGGTTGGTCATAACTTTCCTTCCAAGGAGTAAGCGTCTTTTAATTTCATGGCTGCAGTCACCATCTGTAGTGATTTTGGAGCCCAGAAAATAAAGTCTGGCACTGTTTCCACTGTTTTCTCATCTATTTCCCATCAAGTGGTGGGACCAGATGCCATGATCTTCGTTTTCTGAATGTTGAGCTTTAAGCCAACTTTTTCACTCTCCTCTTTCACTTTCATCAAGAGGCTTTTGAGTTCCTCTTCACTTTCTGCCATAAGGATGGTGTCATCTGCATATCTGAGGTGATTGATATTTCTCCTGGCTGTCTTGATTCCAGTTTGTGTTTCTTCCAGTCCAGCGTTTCTCATGATGTACTCTGAATATAAGTTAAATAAAGAGGGTGACAATATACAGCCTTGACGAACTCCTGCTAACTGTTGCTTCCTGACCTGCATACAAATTTCTCAAGAGGCAGGTCAGGTGGTCTGGTATTCCCATCTCTTTCAGAATTTTCCACAGTTTATTGTTATCCACACAGTCAAAGGCTTTGGCATAGTCAATAAAGCAGAAATAGATGTTTTTCTGGAACTCTCTTGCTTTTTCTATGATCCAGCGGATGTTGGAAATTTGATCTCTGGTTCCTCTGCCTTTTCTAAAACCAGCTT
>NW_011494960.1:1946963-1947554 GCF_000754665.1 Bison bison bison | reverse complement strand
GATTGGAATGAAAACTGACGTTTTCCAGTCCTGTGCCACTGCTGAGTTTCCAAATTTGCTGGCATATGAATGCAGCACTTTCACAGCATCATCTTTCAGGATTTGGAATAGTTCAACTGGAATTCCATCACCTCCACTAGCTTTGTTTGTAGTGATGCTTTCTAAGGCCCACTTGACTTCACATTCCAGGATATCTGGCTCTAGGTCAGTGATCACACCATTGTGATTATCTAGGTCGTAAAAATCTTTTTTGCACAGTTCTTCTGTATATTCTTGCTATCTCTTCTTAATATCTTCTGCTTTTGTTAGGTCCATACAATTTCTGTCCTTTATCGAGCTCATCTTTGCATGAAATGTTCCTTTGGTATCTCTGATTTTCTTGAAGAGATCCCTAGTCTTTCCCATTCTATTGTTTTCCTCTATTTCTTTGCACTGATCGCTGAAGAAGGCTTTCTTATCTCTTCTTGCTATTCTTTGGAACTCTGCATTCAGATGTTTATATCTTTCCTTTTCTCCATTGCTTTTCACTTCTCTTCTTTTCACAGCTATTTGTAAGGTCTCCCCAGACAGCCATTTTGCTTTTTTGCATTT
>NW_011494960.1:1937685-1946406 GCF_000754665.1 Bison bison bison | reverse complement strand
ATTTGCCTGTTACTCCAGGTGTTTCTTGACTTCCTACTTTTGCATTCCAGTCCCCTATAAAGAAAAGGACATCTTTTTTGGGTGTTAGTTCTAAAAGGTCTTGTAGGTCTTCATAGAACCGTTCAACTTCAGCTTCTTCAGCGTTACTGGTTGGGGCACAGACTTGGATTACTGTGATATTGAATGGTTTGCCTTGGAAACGAACAGAGGTCATTCTGTCGTTTTTGAGATTGCATCCAAGCACTGCATTTATATATATATTTGTGCATACGTGTGTGCTCAGTCACTCAGTTGTGTCTGATTCTTTGTGACCCTATGGACGATAGCCTGCAAGGCTCCTCTGTCTATGGAATTTTCCAGGCAAGAATACTGGAGTGGGTAGCCATTTCCTCCTCCAGGGAATCTTCCTGACCCAGGGATCGAACCCATGCCTCCTACATCCCCTCCACTGGCAGGTAAATTGAGCCACTGAGCCACCCGGGAACCCATATAGATCTGTAAATATACACACATATATTTACATATATACATATATGCATAGATCTTGGAGAAGGTAATGGCAATTCATTCCAGAATTCTTGCCTGGAGAATCCCATGGACAGCACAGCCTGGCTAGCTACAGTCCATGGGGTCGCAAAGAGTCGGTCATGACTGAGTAACTAACACACACACGTATATATCTGTATTCTTTATTCCAATTCTATATTCTATATATTTTACAGCAGGCATTTCCATGGTCTTGAAAGTCCTGGTTCAGGGGGGAATAACCAAGTGGGGAGAAAGGAGCTCTTATCTGAGGCAAATGGGACAATGAGGAGGCTATGATGCAGCCTCAGGTGTCAGCGAGGAGCCTCTAGACTCACTGAACCAACAGGGGATTGTACCTACTGATGGCCACAGCAGGGCAAAGCTGCAACCCAGGGATGCGAACCATGCATGATCCACTTGCCTGGAAAAAACAAAGCTTCTCTCATAAACTCTATGCTGACTCAGACAAGAAGTGGAAGAACAATGGGGGCTTGAAAAACAAAACAGAAAACAGTAACCACGCTAGAGCTGGAAGCTGATTTGAGATACTGCAGGAATTCTCAGAATTTCACTCATTCGCTCTCTTTTCATTCCCCAGATGCTGCACAACAAGCATGTTATGGTCCGCGTGGGAGGAGGATGGGAAACGTTCGCAGGGTATTTGTTGAAACACGACCCCTGCCGGATGCTGCAGATATCCCGTGTGGATGGCAAGACATCCCCTGTCCAGAGCAAATCTCCAACCCTTAAGGACATGAATCCAGACAATTACCTGGTGGTCTCTGCCAGTTATAAGGCTAAGAAGGAAATTAAGTGAAACCAGGTGGTCACTACGAGGGGACTCTCATAATGGCCTGTATCTACATCTCCAGTAGTCAGTTTAGTTCACATGCTCTACAAATTACTTTGGAAAAAGACAGAAAAATGTCATCATGCTGAAACATGCTCAAAGAGTAGCACTATTTATTTTGAATGCTTCTGTAGAAAATGACCTCTAAAAAGAAATTTTCAAATTAGATTTAAATTAGACAAATTGTAGGCTAATTATTATTTCTCAATATATGAACACAGTATTTAGAACACAATCTTAGCAATACAATTCTAGCTAAAGATAAAAATTATTAGAAGAAAATAGGATTTACAGGAAAATCAACAGAAAGTGCCTGCCCAAAGTCTACAGAATAAAAGCACCCCAGACATTTTTTTAAAAATTATAATTGCAGGATTTTAAAGCTGATTTTTAAAAAGTGACAATTAGTGTGATGACGTGCTACTAAAAATATCCAACAGCACTATAAAGTACAGAGTATTCACGACAGTAATCCTTTACTGGAAAGGCCACTTTAGAAAAGTTTACATTCACTTGCAAGATTGCCTTAAAGTTTATCCCTTAGCTCTGACCAAATATCCGGGGTACTTTTGGAAGTTTTCACAACACCCCTTAGAGAATGGCTTATGAGTTGTTTCACACAATCCTAGGCACGTGGCTGTGTTGAAACTGACTGTGTAATTCACACACATAAGCTGACATACATTTATATTTTGACAGAATAAACTGTACAGTCAAATGTCCATTGACTTCATGTTATTTCAAAGCATTTTCTTATTAAAATGTATCTTTAGTTAACCCTACTTTGCTGTGCTGTCTAGTAATTTTACTGTAGCTAATGATGTTACAGACTTATATATACCCTTGTATACCTAGGACAGGGCTGTTTTGTACTCATAAACAGCAAGATATTGTCCTCACTGATTCAAGAATTAAAAAGATAAATGTTGAAACATTTCCCGTCTCTATTATCAATGCTTCATTCTGAAATAAAGATCATCTGCAAATAGCAACTTCCCCTGGGAATTACAGGAAGTGTTTAATTACGGTTACCTAGTACTTTTTCACTTTGGGCAGCTGAGTGGTGGTCGTGTTTGTTCTCTTAGCAGAAAGTCTAGATTTTATAAACAGTCCTTTGAGTGCTGCCCTGAATAAGCAGAGTTAATTTGTCATTTCTTCATTTTTTTCAGCAACAACAGAATCCACCCCTTTCTTGCTTCAGAAAGCCAGGGAAGAAGTATCTGTCACATGAATGATTTAATCAAAGCAGACACAAACTTTTTAAAACAGACTGTAAAGAATCTGCTTGCAATGCAGGAGACCTGGGTTTGAGCCCTGGATCGGGAAGACCCCCTGGAGAAAGGAACAGTATTCTTGCCTGAAGAATGCCATAGACACAGGAACCTGGTGGGCTACAGTCCATGGGGTCACAGAGACCTGGACACAACTGAGCACACAGACATGGTTAGATTGGGTCCACCTGAATAGTCCAATATAATCTCCCCATTTAATGTCGTTAACTGAATCACAGCTACAAAATACCTTTCGCTGTGTTATGTAACACAGTCCCAGATTCCAGGAATTAGGATGGGTCCCATCTTCTGGGGAAGTGGCATTATTCTGTCCACACATCTACAATGGTCTTTTTAAGTGGAACTAAGAACACAGTCCCAACTGACATTGGGGTCTAGTTGCTAGCTGAATGGCACTGAAAAAGAATCTGAAGAAATAAGACTATATTCAGAAGGAAATGACTTAAGTGTAGATGGCTCTTACTCACTGACTTCTTAGTGAAAATCACTAGATCCTTTTATCAAATTGTCTTGACTATCCTAAATCTTGCATTTTCCATGAGTTTTAGATCGATTCATTAATTTCTCTGAAAGAGCTTGCTGGGGTGTTTCATTTATTGATCAATTTTAGAATACCATCTTGACAGAACTGTCATTCAATTCATGAACATGCAATGCTCTCACCATTCATATATTTTTTTAAAAAATCTCAGCAGTGTTTGTAGTTTTCTAATTCAGATCTTTTCATTTTTCCTAAGTATTTTTATCCTATGTGATGATATTGTATGATTTACAGTGTTTGAAGATTCAGATTGTTCATTGTTCTTGTGTGCTAAGTTGCTCCAGTCCTGTCTGACTGTGACCCTATGGACCTGCCAGGCTCCTCTGTCCATGGGATTCTCTAGACAAGAATACTGGAGTGGGTTGTCAACCCCTCCTCCAGGGGAATCTTCCCTACCCAGGATCAAACATGGTCTCATTATGTTTCCTGTATTGCAGCGAGCTCTTCACCACTAGCGCCACCTGGGAAGCCTCAAGATTATTCATTACTTGTATTATAAAGACAGAATTGACTTTTTCTGTATAATGATTTGGACTTTCCTGGTAGCTTAGCTGGTAAAGAATCTGCCTGCAATGTAGGACATGCGGGTTTGTCCGCCGGTCTGGAAAATCCCCTGGAGAAGAAATAGGCTACCCACTCCAGTGTTCTTGGGCTTTCCTGGTGGCTCAGACAGTAAAGAATCTGCCTGCAATGCAGGAGACCTGGGTTCGATCCCTGGGTTTGGAAGATCCCCTGGAGGAGGACATGGCAACCCACTCCAGTATTCCTGCTTGGAGAATCCCCATGGACAGAGGAGCCTACTGAGCTACAGTCCATGAGGTTGCAAAGTCAGACACAACTGAAGCAACTTAGCATAGCACAGCATAGAATGATTTGCATTTTGCTACCCTACTAAACGCATTAGTTTCAAAGTCTGCTATAAATGCAAATTGATTGTGTCAATGGCTTTTGAAAAAAATCAGAGAAAACTGTACCACAACTCAATCAACTTAAAGCAAATAACTTACCATGGGAATTTGAGATGCTTGCTTGGAGATGTCCAAGGAATCACCTTAAATATCAACTTGGATAGGCATGCATGTTTACTTACCTCTTACTGATCTGTTTATGCAGACATTATTTAAATCTAAAACCAACAAGAGTTACCTTTCTTCTAAGGGCACAGCACAATTCTTATCAGTGAAAATAACTTGAATTGTTGGAGCAGAAAAGGAAAATTCATAGCTTATGGCCAATTCTTTTGAAGTACCAAAGATGATAGCTAGAACATTTACTCTTTTTTTTTAGAAAATACTATATTTCATTATTAAAAATGCTGCTGCTAAGTTTATACATATGTGTCAGACATATATATCTTCTATCTTTACTTACTGCAAAATAAAAAACAAAATCACAAAATAATAATCTGAGAAACCATTAAACTCTGCATGCCAGAGTGAAGTTCAAGAATAAAAGACTAGGAAAGCTTTTTTTTTTAACTTTTTTTTTCTCATTTTTCTCTCTTTTATAAATAGTAAGTATATTTTATTCTCATAGAACTCTATGAAGATTCTATAACTACTTTCCATGTAGAAATAAGATATCATTTAAGGTGTTATTAAATTGCTTTTGGTCATAATCCTCTATAAAAGCTAAAGTTATTCATATAACAGGAACTCTTTTTTCTCCTTATCCTAATGCCACAAGACTGCATATTGCTAGCAGAATACTATTGGAAATACTAAACAAATATTGGAATTCACATTACAAACATACTGGGCCCATATTGTTGCCAAGCATCACTTCCTCTGTAATTGAAAGTCTGTTTGTCCTGGCTTAGGTGGGATAATAGATCCATAGCTTGCAAAAATGGCCTGACCGTAGCATTAGAAAATGATGAACAAAAATCTCACCCATGCCACATCTTAGCTGCAGGGGTGTTGCTTCACTCTGTGCAAAGTCGGGATTACACTTCATATATGTATATACACAGACTCACTATGAAGTTTATTATAATATTTCTCTAAAAAACAGGAGACAAATAATAGCATTTCTTTTTTAGAGTATAGGAAAAGAAACTTGCCAACCCATAAATGATTTAAGATGTAGTAAAAATAAAAAAATTTGTTCAACAGAAACGGCCAAAGCCAGTTTTTTGTATAGGAAAATGTATATTTGTACCCTGTAAGCCAATACGGCATTCATAACAAATCCATGTGTGGGAAAATTACATTCCAAATACAATCAGTGAAACAAAAAAATCACATACAGATGTTTTAAAAAACATGCAGCATGTCAACACAGGGGCTGTGTGGTAATACACAACTTTTTGTTATCAGCCATAGTAACAGTTTGATGATTAGAATCAACAAGCAGTGGTTTAAGCACTTAATGTGATAGATAGTCAATACATATAAGCATTTTACTGTTTAGTTTTATTTTAGTAATTTGGGTGGGGAGTTTAGGTGACATATCGAGAATTATAATGCTTTCCTATTTAAATTATCAATTATGGGAAATTGGCTCTAAGCTAAGGTTTCATCAGAAACTGATTTATAACTTTGAGGAAGATTCCTTGAGAATGTGTGTGCGTGTGTACATTTTTTTTAAGTAGTCACTTACTGGTTTCCTATCAGGCATCCAGTCTCCCTTTTTCCTTCTCCTTCCTAACACTATTCCTAACATCTGAGTATCACCCCTTAAAAGGCATGCAACCCATGTGGTTTTGGGGACAGTCGATTACACCCAAGGAGGCAGGCCATGGTTGACTGGAAGGGCATATCCACTGTTACTAGAAGGCAATTCACCAGCACAGCATTCTTGGTTCAACAGTAAATAAGCATGGTATTTGGATATAAACTGCTATTAGAAATAGGGCATTATCCCCAAGATGTAAGCCTTTTGTCTACACTAACCCAAACTATAAGCTATAACACTGATCAAACTGTCTTTTCTATATTAAAACAGAAGGAAGGATGCACACATTCTAGGAATGGTATACTCTGGTTCCATACCCATTCATCTATTAATGTTCTTTTCTCCTTTCTGCCTTGAAAAAAATTAATCATGTTCATACAAGAATTTTATTTCTAAAATACAATCCAATGACTTCACTATTCTTTCTGAACAAACATACCACCAATTCTCTAAAGGATAAAGAATATTGAACCTGTCTATAACTACATATCTTGCCTGGATAGTCACAGAATATTTCATTCCATAATCAAAGAAAGTGATTTTTTCCAATTGAGGCGTCAAGAGATCTATATTATAGTTCGAAGTCTTTAAAATTAAAATACATCATATACTGCAATATAACACAAGATTTGTGGGAGGGATGAGCGAGACAGTAGTTCAGTTTCCTTTCTGTAGGTTAGGTGAGTTGGTCTCTTTAATTTACAATCCTTATTTCATTTAATACCTGAAAATTGTAATTTAGGGCTCAGACCGTGGCCTTGTCATCCAAAAGAGCAACCAAATTAAAACATACAGTAATTCTTCTGTTTTAGCTTATTATATATCAAGAAACTCAAAAAACCAAAATTGCTATAATAAATATTACCAGTGAACAAAAATCTAAAAAAGTTTATGGCAATGCATCACACAGAATTACCCTGCAATATTTTTATGTTTAAAGTAGACCTTTTTAAATACAATACTTACATACTTTTTTCATACATTCATACTGGCCTTGGCAATTTCACATCTGTAAAAATCTTATAAGCATTCTTTAATAAATAAAAAATAAAAACACCTATAAAATTTGGACAAACACATTCGCACTAAGTATAACCCATCCATTCTTAAACTCATTCAATTACTGCAAAGATCTTTATAGAGTTGAATCCAATACTGTATATTGTACATCGCTGCCCTCTGATGGCATCACTAATATATAATTTTAAATTCAGCAAGCAAAAAAAAACAATTTATTATAAAGAGAGTATGTTAATTTTATAAGCTACAGAAATAGAAATTAGGAGATATTTTATGTTCTCTAGAAATAAATATTAATTTCTTAGTAAGTTATAAAAATTTACAGTGTTCCTTCATATAAGCCCTTCAAATGATTTTTCAAGATTTTCCCTGATGATCAGTTTAAAAGGCACTAAGTCCACAAGTTTAAGCTAAAGTCTTCACATATAATGAAATAATGAGATATAAGGTTAAGCAGCAAATTATAAAGAGTTAGATCATTTCATAAAGGAGGGAAAATGCAAGTGCAACTTTAAATATCTGAGACATATGCAGAATTTTTCCATGCAATATACAAATATATATTCACTATTTAGGTCCATGTTTGAACTACTAAAAAGTGGCAAATCACCCACCATCTACAGAAGAGCAAAGGTAGGGAAAATAAGAATTTAATGAAAGGTCTGGCCATTTTCTAACTCTCGCAATCAAAAGCATTTTCAGTATTCAATTTTGAAAAAGCACTGCACTTGAGAGCACTAAAATTACAAAGTCTGAATCTTCATTTATTCAAAGAGAAGAAATTAAATTGAGGATGTCCACTTGATTGTAGAGATTAGTTACTGGCAGTAGACTCTTCCATTCATGCTGTGCTTTATGAAACTGTCCACTAGAAAAGATAAAAATATAGAGGAAAGTAAACTTTGTTTAAAAAGTGAACAAACAGGTAAAAGAGGAATCTGGGCTATACAAATGTAAAATGATCTTTGTGAGGGCCAGTGACTAGTAAAATTTTATATTATAGTCAAAAGTCTGAAATCAAATATAAGAGGGTGTACACAGAGAAAGAAAGAAAATATCTGGACAGGTTAACGAGGGGCAGCAGCTAGGTCCCAAATACCTGATAATCAGTCAAACAAAACATCACAAGACAAAATAAAAACAATGAAACTACAAAGTAAAAATAAAGGAACTGGAATTCTTGTTTGAGGCAGGGGAGTGAAGAAGTGGTAGAAATTATTAAATAATGGTCTGGCAGAGTCTTTGCCTGGAGAAGGATATGGCAACCTGTACTCCAGTATTCTTGCCTTGAGAATCCTATGGGCAGAGGAGTCCATGCGGTTGCAAAGAGTTGGACACAACTGAGCGACTAATACACACAAAGTCTTTGACTGTCTCAACTTGAGAAACTATTACACATGGTATTCTGCTTAATCCAGTTTATTAAATTTTGCAATAGTAAGTTCTGAAAAAGCCATTGAGATAATACCAGACGTATTTACCAGTCTCTATTGTTCCAAGTATATTAAGAAACATTATTGGATGTAACATACTTTTAAAAAATGTTTATTTAAATAAAGTTAAAAATTAAAGATGAATTCAAGTAAATTTACTTCCCTTTATTTTAGGACTTCTTACGGATTTAAATATTGTGCTTTTTTTAATCTCCAAGGAAGGTATTCAATATATAACATAATATTCAGTGTTTTGGGGCTTCCCTTGTGGCTCAGCTGGTAAAGAATCTGCCTGCAATGTAGGAGACCTGGGTTCAATCCCTGGGTTGGGAGGATCCCCTGGAGAAGCGAAAGGCTGTAAAGTCCATGAACTATAGTCCA
>NW_011494960.1:1932378-1937585 GCF_000754665.1 Bison bison bison | reverse complement strand
CTATAGTCCAAAGAGTCGCAAAGAGTCGGACATGACTGAGCAACTCTTCACTTTTACTTCATTCAGTATTTTTAAACGTTTTTTTACCATGGCACTCTATTTTCAACAAAATAGCCCTTAGGACTAGTATTACAAACACTAGAGCAGTGATTCTCAATCTGGTTTGACATCAGACTCCTTGCGGAGTTTAAAAGTCCTGAGGGCCAAGCGCCATCTCAGAGATCATGATTGGTACAAGGTCAGAACCAAGGTCCAGCCTTTTGTGAAAGTCCCCCATGAGCCAGTGGCATCTGCCAGAACGCCTCTGCTGGTATATCCTGAACTGATGCTAGTTTGTGTCCTGATGCCATCGTCACACTGACTTCATAAAATAAGGCTGCCTTTCCAGAACACAGTAAGCATTACCAATGCCAACTGTCCTTGTAAGAGGCAGTTAGTTAGTCAGCAGATGAATATGTGGAGCGTGTGAAGACAGAGAGGGTCCTGTTTTCCTCATACTATGGAGTCAGGTTAGGAAGAATCAGCCTATACCACAGGACACTCAAGGCCTGAGAATAGGATAGAAGTAGCTCAGTCATGTCTGACTCTTTGTAACCCCGGGGACTGTAGCCTACCAGGCTCCTCTGTCCATGGGATTTTCCAGGCAAGAATACTGGAGTGGGTTGCCATTTCCTTCTCCAGGGGATCTTCCCAACCCAGGGATCTGAGAGCGGCCCCTAAATGGCCCCAGGCCAAAAGGTTTGAGGATTAAAGTTATTGTCTATCTCATATTTTCCCTTCTGTTATCCCTGAAAGTGTAAGTTGCTCAGTGGTGTTCAACTCTCTGCAATCCCACAGCCTATACCACCCATGGAATTCTCCAGGACAGAATAGTGGAGTGGGTAGCCTTTCCCTTCTCCAGGGGATCTTCCCAACCCAGGGATCGAACCCAGGTCTCCTGCATTGCAGGCTGATTCTTTAACAGCTGAGCCACCAGGGAAGCTCTGAGCCGCCAAAAGTTTTGAACTTCACTGTATGCTATGAGCAACGCAGGTGGTCAAAGAAAAAAAGGTACTGAATTTAATACTGATAATGTCTCTCATTTTGCACACTTCTGAAGGGACCAGAAGAAATCTTAAGACCTAACTTATTTGTAATCTATAGGCTTCACTGCATGGAAACTTCAGCTTTAATTACAGAAGCTCCTTTCTCTCTTAAGAGTTCAAAAGCTGATGTAAAATTTGTTAGGTTGAAAGTGCAAGTCGCTCCATAGTGTCCGACTCTTTGCAACCCCATGGACAATACAGTCCATGGAATTCTCCAGGCCAGAATACTGGAGTGGGCAGCCTTTCCCTTCTTCTGGGGATCTTCTCAACCTAGGGATTGAACCCAGGTCTCCCACATTGCAGGTAGATTCTTTATGAGCTGAGCCACAGGGAAAGCCCAAAACTACTGGGGTGCCTACCCTATCCCTTCTCCAGGGGATCTTCCCGACCCAGGAATCAAATTGTGGTCTTCTACATTGCAGGCAGATTCTTTACCAACTGAGCTATCAGGGAAGCCCTTTGTTAGGCTGCTGCTGCTGCTGCTAAGTCGCTTCAGTCATGTCCAACTCTGTGTGACCCCATAGACAGCAGCCCACCAGGCTCCCCTGTCCCTGGGATTCTCCAGGCAAACACTGGAGTCGGTTGCGAAAGAAGTACCTTCTGACTATAGAAAAAATATCCTTTTTTGTAACATTATATGTGACTTCAAGTCATTCAGAAATTTGTGTTTCATTTAGTGAAAAAAACTAAGAGTTTGAAGCAGGTTATAGTACAATCCAATTTTATAAAATTGACATATAAAATGAGATTAGAAATGATGTCAAAATGATACTGAATTTGGGTGATTTTTACTTTCTTCTTTGTACCCTTCCATATTGCTTAAGTTTTCTACACAGTTAAGATTGTCATTAATTATGTGAGTAGGCTTTCCAGGTGGCAAAGAACCCACCCGCCAATGCAGGAGACACAAGTTCAGTCCCTGGGTTGGGAAGATCCCCTAGAGGAGGAAATGGCAACCCACTCCAGTGTTCTTGCCTGGAATATTCCATTGACAGAGGAGCCTGGTGGGCTATAGTCTGTGGGGTTGCAAAGAGTTGGACATGACTGAGCACACATATACACACACACATGTACATATGAAGTATTAAGATATAGGGTTAAGATAAACAAGAAAAGTCTGTTTTCATTTTGGGAAAAAGAAAACAAATCTATTCCAATGAATGTTGAAATGTTCAAATAAACTGACACTTCTTCCAATCTATATTGTTCATGCTTTTAAATTCACATTTCTTTGATAATCATTTTCTGGAGCAAATTATTGAATGGATTGCTACTTGAGTTTTCAAAAATTCCAGGTAAATAAAATCTTCAATAAATTTTAATACTTACTCTAAGTCCACCTTCTGGTGGGGGTCCAGATGTAGCCATTTCTTTTTCTATTTTTTCCTTTTTCTTTCTCTTTTCTTCCACAGACCGAACATTCAGAATACCCCGAGATGCAGCCTTCAGAAAAATCGTTGATAAACAACAAAATTGTAGAAAAACAACAAAATTTAGTTTTCTGTGTCCGGAAGGTGTCTTTTGCTTTTTGCCTTTCAGGTTTTTCTTTCGATGTGGGGGCAGGGGAGGGGTTGGTCTCTTTTTTTGGCAACAAAGAATTAGACTATTTCTAAAACAGCTTTACATAAAACATACTACAATTTCTTCATTGAGTATTTTGCAACCATACATATTTCGCCCCTAAAATTACTTCACAACTGTCAGTGCTTTACAAGGCACGGTCATTTCAACTCAAGGAACAATGTTATTAAAGGGGCATCTCACATAACGGAAGACATGTGTATGGTAATTGTCATACATTAAATAACAAATCCCTGGAGGAGGCCATGGCGACCCACTCTAGGATTCTTGTGGAGACAATCTCATGGACAGAGGAGATTCGCTGGCTACAGTCCATGGGGTCACAGAGAAGTAGACATGACTGAGCACACACACAAATGACATAAATGCATTAAATGAATTTACTGAAACACAGAAATCATTCTGAAAAATGTTTATCTTTAAATTTGTAAGATATCAGATATCATTTTCATTAGAGAATCCTACCAGTAATACACATTTACAGAGAACAAAGCACAAATTTAACCATCTAAGGTCGAATTTTATTTTACTGTTACCTCCTTCTGTCTTCTCTCCGCAGCCTCTGCAAGCTTTGCTCTTTTTTCTTCCTAGAAAAAATGTGTAAAAAATATGGTTTTAAACAAAACCAAACATGATCCTTGATATTTTATACTTTATCTTACCAGTAATGTAATAGTTTATAAAAATAGTACTGGCCTCAACTGTCCCACTAGGAATGCCATTACTTATAACATTTATAAAATACTCAACTTTGTGAATTTCATTTTCCCAATCAGTGTACCTTTAAGTAAGCACAAGGTGAGACATATATCTATATATACACATTTTATATCTCATACATACATACACAGATTGGCCTGTGAAATAATCTATTTGCACTTTTTTTTTTTTTAAGCGCTAACAAACTAGTCAGGGCAATAATAAAACAAATGACACTGAACAATACAAGCAAGGAAATACACGGTTGATATTGCCAATTGAAAAGGAGTTTGAGGCAGCCTGGTATTTTCAGAAAAAGTTCATGAATAAAGAGAATGAATCTCATTGTGTAGGACAAGAAGGACTGAAGGATATTTGAGATGTACTGTTTCATGTTGAGACACCATGAATATTATTTTTCTACCTAGATTAATCACAAGTTATAAGTTATTTAAATATATTAGACAGTAAACAGCATTCTCTTGGGAGCTGTGTTAATAATTTGATTTTCCACAAAACACTCATTCATTCACTTATTCATTCTTTGGATACTTATTGAGCAACAATCATACCTAGGAACTATTCCCAGTGCTGAGAATACAGCAGTGAAATAATACAAAGAAATATTTCCACCCACATAGAATTTACATTCCAATGAGGACAGTCATATATAATCAAATAAATATACATTTATTAGACTGAAGGAAGTGCTTCTGGGAAATACAACGAGTATGGTCAAAATGGAAGGATGGGTTGATGGTAGAGTGGAGGATCTATTTTATTTAGAGTGGTGAAGAAAAGCCTCAAAGATAAAGTGACATTTAAGTATTCTGCCATGTGGTTATCTCTGGGGGTGGCGGGGAGGGCTTAACAACTGCTGGCACATTGGTTTTTTATTAACAGCCAGATAAAGAAAATTAAGAACATTTAAAAGCAACAGTAGCAAGGAAGACAAGGTGAATTTTCTCATATCAACTTCCAGGTCGTTTTTAGCACTTAAGATCAAATAGCTGAAGAGTTAATGTACTTCCCTAAACAATTCATTTCCTTCAAAGAATTCTTAGCTAAATATTAATAAACCTAAAATTTAGGTTTTCTGTTAGCAATTTCCTGTAAGGATTATTAAGGTAAAAAGGCTGTTAAAAATAGAAAGCTACAAAAAGTATAAATGTACTATACCACAAACCACCTAGATACATCTGCAATTATCCAGATAAATAACGACTACTTTCTAGTACAAGTATGTCCCCAATATTGCATGGGGACAAATCGACATATTTTTAAGATGCATTTCTCGTTAAACTGAAAATTCAAATCTCAGGATGCCTTGTATTTTTATTCGCTAAACGTGGCAACCTTACAAATTGTATATTCTGTACTACATAAAATGCTTTTTAAAATAGAACGTAGATAAATACTAAAGAGAAAGTCACTAACACAATATCTAATAAAACGCAGAAATATACAAGACTTTATTGAGCACCTTCTTTAAACAGCTGGTACAGACACATACAAATGCACATCTCCTACAAGATGAAACTCCTCAGTTCACGGAGAAAGAGGGATGTCTTTTCACATATTAACTTCATCTACCGCATCTCCAGGAGTGGTCCCCACAGCGCACCGTCCGCGTGCGCCTGCGTCCTACGAATTCCCGATTTTGCCGGCGGCGAAAGGTAAAGAGACACGGGAGCCGCCTTCAGAGGGAGAGAGACGGACGCGGAGACAGCCCCCAAATCCCGCAGGCAGGACGTCGAGGTCCCTCGGGGCGCAGCCACCCGTCTCTGCCAGCTGGGTCCCCACCGGCGGCTCTCCGGCCCGCGCCGCCGCGTCCAACGGCCC
>NW_011494960.1:1921099-1932278 GCF_000754665.1 Bison bison bison | reverse complement strand
CCGCCTAAACCAGGCCGTGAGAACTGCGCGATCAAACGCGGGTCCCAGGTCTGCGGCGCTCACTCCGCCCCCGCCGGGCGGCTTGGTGACCGGGTTGCTCCGCCCCGCCGCTCCTCTCTGCCCCGCCCCTCTCCCGCAACGCCGCACCCCGCCCCGCGACACCGCCCACTCACACTCCCCGCCCTTCGGCTCCGCCCACATTCACGCCCCGTCCCCGCGGCTCCGCCCACGCCCCACCATTCCTCATGGGCTCGGCTCCGCCCCACTGTTGCCGGGCTCAACTCTGGCCCCGCCTCGACCCCGCCCCTGCAGCTAAACCCCGCCCCTCTGAGGCAACTCCCCACCCTTACCTCCAGAGGCTCCGCTAGGACCAGGCCTTGGACTCAGGAAACACCTGCTGAAGGCAGCACGCGGAAGAGGGATGGAAAAGTTTGGCTATAGCCTGCAAAACTCTTTATAGCTCCCAGTTGGCTGACCCTGTATAAATGAGTGACATGACTCGGGATAGTTTATGTTATCTCTTTTGTGAGAAGGGACTCTGACTTCCAAGAAATTAAAGCCAAGATTTCAAGTTGATGTCAGCACGCATTTCTGTAAGTGCCTCTCAGTACTACTCCAGTTAAGAGGGCAGAACATGAAATTTATCACTATGTTTTAGAATTGAGCCGCGTGAATGCAGCATTAGTTGAGATGTCCATTATTTTCTGGTGCGTTGGATGCATTTTTCCATCCAAGAGTAGCAGTAATGTTTGAAATATTCAGAGATATTTAGAGTGAATACTTTTCAAATTTAATAGGTATAAGAATCACTTGAGCATCAACTTTAATGAATTAAGGTAACAAATATCACAGCCAAATGGACATATCATTGGAAACTTGATGCCAGCATACTGGGTTCTTGATGTTAATTTTCTGTTAACAGCTTTATGAAGTCACCAAGTGGTTCTTTTAAATTATTTAATTTTTTTTACCCAGTTAATTGCTATGGTGTAAAAGTTATCAGAAAACTGTACTTGTCAAAAAATCCTTTCTATGAATCCTTTTGAATATGAAGTGCTTATTGCAAGAGCATCAGAGTAAAACAGTGACTAGACATGATTGAAGAGCTGATTACAATGCAGTTGACAAAGAAACTTGGTTACTACTGTGAGTTACAAAATTCAGCACGATTACTAGAATTATGGTTGTTAATATTTTACTTAGACATATTAGATTTTTAGGAGGTCCATAATTTCCAGAATGTCTATATTAATAACATTTACCCTTACAACATAAACTAAGTTTTATCATGACTCCTTTGATAATGCTTACATATAATTTCATGTACAAAGTAACCCTAATTCGTTTAATATTTCTCTTCATCAGATTTTTCAGATGTTATCTCTGAAGCATCCCAAAGTTAGCTAGAGGTCAAAAGAACTTTGATTAGAATTTGAAATTTGGAAAGTTTGTCAAAAATATCAAAAATGTTTCAAAACATTTGATCAAATATTATAGGGTCATATGTCACTGTGGAACAATACTTATTCACTTAACCAAAGTGCCAATAAAAGATTTCAAGAAGCAAATGTTGCAAGTCATAACAGATTACTGGTTAAAGGTAAAAAAAACTTTACAATTAGTTATCAAAAGAAGATCAATATTTTCCAAAAACTTTGTCTCCTTAATAGAGAGAAAGCTGAATTCAGGTTTTGTACCATTTTACCTTTCAACTTAAAACTCATTTACTCAGTTAAATTTATTCTACTATTTATCAGCCCTGACCAACACATAGAATGCCTTTCTAAGGCATTATCTAAAGATAGCTTTCTATATCCATATTAATTTGTCCCTTATTTTCTTTTCCTTTTAGAAATAAACAGCTTTAGGACAAAAATCCTTTCTTTTCCCATGTGTTTCCATTCTTTATACCTTCTTTTTCCTTGCATACAAAGATTTTTTCCTTATTAATTTTTAGTAGTAATTAGATACTTTAATTGTAATTAGATATTTTAATTGTAATTCTTAACCTTAAAAACCTTAGTTTCTAATGAAAACTAAGTAAGCAATTATGAACATGTACATTAGCAATTTATAGATAGGCAAACTTGTGAATATTAATTGTAATTTCTAAAACAGGTGTTCTGTAAAGAAAATATCTCAGTGTGGCACCAAATATATTTACTAATAATCCTGAATATTTTTAGTTTCTCTGTAAAAGGAAGCTTTTGTTCAGTAATGTTACAGTTTCTTATTTGGAAATGATCTGTATATTCAATGAATTTCCATCATTGAATTTAACTAAGCAGTTTCAAGTTACAAATAAATCTGGAGAAATGATTTTAGACAGATATACTCAAAACATAATTATTCCTAAAGAGTTCACTTAAACTACCTCATTTACCTTTAATTTATTTAAAACTTTCATATCAAGTTATTTTTCTTGCTGACAAATTTTGTAGCAGGAATAATACGGTTTTATTTGATTTTGAGTAAACCTAGGTACAACAAAAGTATCATACTTAATGTTGATGACCCTAAAGAGATGTCTGTGTTAATTAAACTGACAAACTGAAATTTTTCATCCATTAAAATGTAATCTAGTTCATTTAATTTATTAACTCTAGATCATGTGATTCAGAAGTTCATGTGGATAAGTTTCTTTGTATTTATGAGTATTTATATATGCTTAATTTCCTTTAAGCCAATTAAATAGAGCTCTTTTACAAATTAATATTGGCAATGCCACACCTCTACAATACAAACATACAGACACAAACAAACACCTCATAGTATCCACTCTAAAATTTTAGCCATGAATAAGTTACAATAATATAAAACCCATCAGTTATAAGACTTTGGATTCAAATTGTATTTCTGGTGGATGGAACAAATCGAGGTCACCTGTTTAGATGACTAATCCTTTTACTAATATTTATAGAAAAGACACTTAAGTGTCTTACAAACTTTAAGATTTGTATTTGTCCTGACAAGTCAAGTTCCAAGTTATCTTTTCCTGTTTTGTTTTTTCTTTCAGTAAGAATTACCTTCCTGAAATTTGCATTTTAAAAAGATGACTATGATTAGAGTAACTGACCAGGTAGACTATATGAAACTCAGAAGTATAGGATAAATTCAACTTCCTCCTAGAAGGAACTTTGTTATTATCATACATTTTAATCCTGCATGTTATTATTGCCACAATACCTTGATTTTTTCTTAAAACAATTATTTTTTAAAAAATAAAAGAAGGTTAAATGATTTTGTATTCATTCATGTGTATCATTTCCAGAGCTATTCATTTTGTGAAGGTCCAAGAATCTGACAATTTTTCTTCTACTTAAAGAATTTGCCCTGCCAGTCTTCTAGTGATAGATATTTTGGGGGCTTTCCTTTTCTGGAAAAAAAACAACAACAACTGCATTTTGCTTCAAATAACACGTAAGATTGACAAGATTTTTAAAAATGTTTTCAATCAGTTTTTTAAAGATGTCATTTTGGTTACATGATTTATCATGACCTTTGTGGTTTTCTTATGCTTATTTCTCAGCATTTAATGTGCTGCATGTCCCTGTTTTCTTTTTTCAATGTTTTTCAGCAATTGGATTATGAGATAATTTGGTAAGGTTTGGAATTCATTTTGCTTGGTGTCCATTACACTTTTTGAATCTGTGGGGTTAGTTTTCATCAAATTTGGAGACATTTTGGGCATTTTTTTTTTTTTTGCTTCCATCCTTCCCCACTCACATATCTCTAGTTATTCATGTCTTAGACCTCATGATAATGTCTCACAGATCAGTGAGCAACTAATCATTTTCCCAGTCTTTTTCTCATTGCTTTAGTTTGAATTGTTTCTATTGATCTTTATCTGCTGTATCTTCAATTTCAATGTCTTTCATACGTAGTCTCTCAGTAGTGTCCGACTCTTTGCAACCCTAGGACAGTAGCCCGCCAGGCTCCTCTGTCCATTGGATTCTCCAGGCAAGAATACTGGAGTGACCTTCAATGTCTTTTATTTACATCTAATATACTGTTAATGTCATTTAGTGGATTTTTAAAATTTCAGATATTTTCAGTGTTAAAAGTTCCATCTTTTTAGTCTTCCGTTCCTCTCCTTGCTGTGTTCACATTTTTCCTTAAACTGCTGAACATAGTCAACATATTTATAATAGATGATTACACTGATTCTTCTGATTCCATCCTCTCTTCATTTTGGTGTCTCTATTAACTTGATTCCCCCATTTTTAATGTTTTATAATTTTTTGCTCCTTGGCATGCCTAGTAATCTTGACTGGGCACTAGATATCGCACATGGATGGTACAAAAAGGGTAAACAGATCTGACCTTGCTGAGTTCACCCTATACACATGCAGCTTAGCATTTAACACAGACCAAATGCAGGTCATAAGACAGAACTGCCAATTACTTTCAGCAGTTTCTTACTTCCTGGATTTCTGCCCTACAGGTTCCAGTTACTTCAGACTGCCTGAATCCTTATCCCTGTTTCTCAATCAGGAAAACTCCTGTGTTCTGCTTATGATCCTCTTCCCTGCATAAAGGACTGCTCTGGAATGCTCCTCAGGCAGTAAATGGAGTTCATTTGGTTCTCTTCTCTTAGGGATCACAACCTGTTTTTGACTTTTGTCTATTTTCTGAAACCATTGTTTTTTAGAATTTTGTCTTATTTTATATTTGTTTACTGTGGAAACATAATTCTGGTACTTCCATTATGCCCAGAAGCAGAATTTCCTGTATTTCACTTTAAATTTTATTTAAGAAACCACACATCAGTCATCGAATATAACATTCATGTTCATTCTATAGTTGGTTATTCTTTTATCAGAAAATAATTGTGATAATTCCTTTTTCATGTTAGAAATTACTTATATAAGTAAGTAAGCATTTTACAGACAGATATGGTAATGATTTATTTCTTGCATAAAAGTAAAAATTCAGTATTCAAATTTTACTAATAACTTAAATGAAAATTTTAATTACACTATAGCTTATTTGCAATATCAACATATGATACAGATATTAGTTATATTAAAACTCTTTCCTAGGTACAACCTATGAAGTAAATAAGATACAGGGTTATAATGTACAGTGCATGGAAAACAGCCAATATTTTATAGCACCTTTAAATGAAGGATAATCTTCAAAAATATTGAATCACTACATTGTGCACCTGAATCTAATATCGTTAGTCAACGACACTTCAATACGTCATACTTCAATAAAAAACAAACCAAAACAAAACTCTCTTCTATGACTTGTTTAAAGATTCTAAACATCTTGTTTAAACACAAGTCATTGTAAATAAACAGCAGAGGAAATGTATTTTCCCCTATTATTAAAGCATAACTCTAAATCTCTAAATAAGTTGTAAATCCAGTTGCAAAAACGTAAGCATGAATACATCACTTACAAAGGCATATGCATATTATTATTTGTTGAAAAGAAGCACTCTCAAATTACCAAAGTGGTAGTAAGATATCGTATTTAATAAAATTCTAGACCCTGTAGCTTAGGTGTTAGATGGTTGCACTGTGTTTATTTTGCTGAACTGGAAGAGCACTGTCTTTACTTTTTCGAATGACATCACATCATAAAATGCCACTTGATGTTAGAAATCTGTGGTCCGGCATGATTTCTTCCACACAGACTTCAACTTTATGTCCACTAGAAGAGATTAAAATACACAGAGAAAAATAAATTCAATCAAAACGTACAAAGCAAAGATTTATACAAACTATAAATTCTCTTGGAAAAGTCTTAAAAGACTTTCTTACAAAAAATAATTGTATAAAGAATTAGAAATAATATTCTAAATTAAAACAGTCACATAGAAGCCAGATATAAGTCATGATAATAGAAAACTATTATCAAATAAATCACATGCTGTGTGTGCTGTGCTAGGTCGTGTCAGTCATGCCCGACTCTGTGCGACCCCATGGACTGTGGCCCACCAGGCTCCTCTGTCCCTGGAATTCTCTAGGCAAGAACACTGGAGTGGGTTGCCATGCCCTCCTCCAGGGGATCTTCCTGACCCATGGATCGAACCTGCATCTCTTACGTCTCCTGCATTGGCAGGCAGGTTCTTTATCACTAGTGACATCTGGGAAGCCCCAAATAAATCATTATCTGGATAAATATGATATAATCATTTTTTCTATGAGTCAAGCAACAAATGCTGTAAATAGAAAAAACTGTAAAAACCAAAAATAACAATTTAGAGACAGGACAGAGGAATTTCAGAATATAATGGATGTGATAGAGATGTTAGACAAGGATTTTTCTTTCCAAGTTTTATGGTCTGTGATTGACTGAAAAAGTATACTAATTTACCTGTTGAGTGTTTTAAGTCTTGAAATGTCCCAAAATGAAGTGAACAAGAGTGACAAATAAGTGCAAATGGAAAGCTTATGTATATCATTATCAGCAGGAATTTAATCTTAATACTTCAGGATAATTTTGGTATGTATGAATATGATAATTAATGATATAATTAGGAGAAAAGTTTTGTTACAGAGATAAACAGACAAAAAGTGTTTTCAAACATTTTCCAGTTGGATGCTCTGGTGTCATCATGCATCTTCTGTCTTACTGGGCACAATCCATGTTTATGTAAAGCACTTATATGTGTGGACTCAGGCCTTTATTTTCATCTCAAATCATTTAAGTTGTACAAATACTGTTGATATACTTTTTTCGGAGGCCAAAGATTAATTTAAGTAGAAAGAAAAAGAGAAGATGGTATTAGTAGGGGTGCTACTTATAACACAACAATTTGCAAAAGATAAGGAGAAGAAAAAGTGAAAAATGATATGCTCAGTTGGTAAAGAATCCACCTGCAATGCAGGAGACCTGGGTTTGATCGCTGGGTTGGGAAGATCCTCTGGATAAGAGAAAGGCTACCCAGTCCAGTGTTCTGGCCTGGAGAATTCCATGGACAGTCCATGGGTTTGCAAAGAGTTGGACACGACTGAGTGACTTTCACTTTTCAAAGCAGTATTATTCTGGCTTTGGTGCTAGTTTTACATTCATTATGAGCCATTACATTCATTACAATTTTGCAACAAGATCAGTAGAGAAATTGAGAACAAGCATTTATGTTCATTTATAATAATTTGACACTGCTACAGCATTTTGATTGTATGTTACAAAGTGATCAGTCCACAGTGGTTTGGAAATTAAACCAAACAAAATTTTAGTGTATACTTTGGAACATTGAGCCCCCTCATGTTCTTTTTGTGGAAAAAGGAAACGTTGATAATGGCCTACTACCGCCAAAAGAAAATAACTGGATGTTCTGAACATAATTTCAGAAATTTTGTATTAAGGACAATGAATACTAAGTGCCAGATCGAACTCAGGCTTTTCATGGATCATGCATTTTATTTTTTATATTTGTATTTTTGAGAGATATCAGTTGTCTCTGGAAGCTCTCTGGCTGGTAGGATAATTGATAAAGAACATTCGGCAGACATTTCTATAAGACACATCTGGCAGCTCAAGAAAGAAAAGGGAATTTATTAACAGAAAGCCATAATGGTTTGAAATTGAGGACAAGTCACAAAAAGAGGAAACCAATGGCACGAGACATCTGCACTGGAAAAGGGATGGAAAGGTTAACCAAACTAATTGTGTGAAAATGAATCAAGAGTTAAGGGGCTCAGAAGTCATACCCTGTAGCAAGGTGGTCTCAGGAATCATTGCTCCCTTCTCCCCCACATCCCACATCATTAAACTTTGCTATGGAATAACTGTGCAGACGTGAAGAGATGACTCCTGGGAAAAGACCTTGATGTTAGGAAAGACTGATGGCAAAGGAGAAGAGGGAGGCAGAGGATGAGATGGTTAGATAGCCATCACTGACTCAATGGACATGAATCTGAGCAAACTCCGGAGATAGTGAGACACTGAAGCCTGGCATACTGCAGTCCATGGGGTCTCAAAGAGACACGACTGAGTGACTGAATAACAACAAACGTATGTTGTGCAAGCATATTTTAATGCATATCAGAGAGATCATGACCATGGGGGTGGAATTACAAACACAGGTGTATCAGCAAGAGAGGAGCTATGTAGATATTTAAGACAGTGGGGTAACTATATAAAGTTGCATATCCTGGGATCCTGTGTGGCAATACATAAACTCCCATGACTATGGAAATACAAAGGAAAGCAAAGCTAAGGGGCTGAAATTATATTCATAATATGCATTTACTCGAAAAACTGGGAAGAGGATGAGTTTCGGCCTGAAAAGGAAATGAAGGTATTTTCTTTCACACTAATTGTGCTCAGTTGGTCTGACTCTGTGACCTTGTGGACTGTAGCCAAGCCAAGCTCCTCTGTCTATGGATTTCCCAGGCAAGAATACTGGAGTGGGTTGCCATTTCCTTCTCCAGGGGACCTTCCCGACCCAGGGATGGAACCTGCATCTCCTTCATTGGCAGACAGATTGCTTACACTGAGCCACCTGAGAAGTCCTTTTTCCCACTAATAGAACCTCAATTCTCTAGAGCAGCAAGAAAGCAACTTCAATTTTTCTTTCTTTTTTTTTTTTTACCACTTTAGACTTTCTTGCAGCTAAGAGTGGCCAGTTTTGATCAAGGAAAAATAAGTGGGAGTTTCCAGTCTGACATGTACAGAGTTTGGAAATCATCACTCACATTCTCATAACCAGAAAAATGCTGAACACACTGAAAATCAACAACTTTTCTTAGATCCGTCAGAGAACTGAGGTCCCAGGGTGAACTGCTCTGCTGACACCATACTGGAAGGAACACTTAAACTTTAATGGACAAGTTGCTATGGCTCAGTATGGATTAGCTTGAAAGTTAAAAAACTCAGTTTGGTGGGGAGTCTTAGGGAGGCCCTCTTAGGGAAGCCTTCATATTTCACTGAGTGAAGATCAGAACTTTAGTTGGGTATTCTCCATACCTTATGTAGAAGGGTCTGGATTTGGGCATTTCCCCAGGTCAACTAGAGTTTGATAAAAGCCAAATTAGATAAAAGGTAAATTAGATCCTGATAAATCAGTTCCCTTGAGTGTGCCCTGTTAGGAGAACAAAGAGCCCTAAGTATTTCAAAATGGCAGTTTCCCCCTTCCACTCTGGAAGCAAAGAGATTTTTCCCTGATCTTCTATTATGTGATCATATCACTAGATGCAGAATGAGCATTTGACAAAATCCAACACCCCTTTATGATTAAAAAAAAAAAAAAACAGCAAAGTAGGAATAGAGAGGGATTGTCTCAAACTTAAGAAAGAACATTTATAAAACACCTACAGCTAACCTCATATTTAATGATGAGTAACTAAATGTTCCCAGCTAAGATCAGGAACTCTGATGAAAAAAAATTATCAAAGATGACCTAAATAAATCTGATAAACAAGGCTCATTTATAAAAAGACTCAATATTATTAAGATGTCAGTTTTTTCCAGATCTAGCACAATACAATCAAAATTACAGCAAGTTACTTTGTGGATTTTTATAAACTGATTCTAAGTTTTATATGAATAAACAAAAAGACCAAGGATTACTGACACAACACTGAAGGAGAAGAACAAAGTTAGAAGGCTGACACTTATGTTACTGATATTACTAATCTAACTCCAGGATTTATTACAAAGCTACAGTAATCAAGACAGTGTGGAAGTGGCAAAAGAACAGATAAATACTCTATTTAATGGAACAGAATAGATAGCCCAGAAATAGATCCACGCAGATACAAATAGTCAACAGGACTTTGACAAAGGAGCAAAGGTAATACAGTATAGATAGGATAGCTTGATCAGGAAATGGTGCTGTAAAAATCAGAACGACAGCCACATGCAAAAAAAAAAAAAAAAAACAGTCAGTTTATACCTTTCATTGAAAGGAACTCAAAATGTATCATAGACCTAATGTAAAGTATAAAATTATAAAAATTCTAGAAAATAACACAGGAGAAATGCTATAAGACCTTGGATTTCACAATGAGTTTTTAGATACACTAAAGCATGATCCATGAAAGAAATAATTGATGTTAAGCTTCATTAAAATTAAAAATTTTGGCTCTGGGAAAATACTACTAGAAAAAATGAAAACACAAAGGACAGATTGAGAAAAAATATTTGCAAAATACATATGAAAAGCTGGCAAGCAAAATACACAAATGGCTCAAAACTCAACTATAAAAAATAAACAATTAAAAAGTGGGCAAAATGCCTGAATAGACACATTATCAAAGAAGTTATAGAGTTGGCAGATAAACATATAAAATGATTGTCAATATGCTGAGTTGCTCAATCATGTCTGACTCTTTTCAACCCCATGGACTGTAGCCCACCAGGCTCCTCTATCCATGGGGATTCTCCAGGCAAGGATACTGGAGTGGTTTGCCATGCTCTCCTCCAAGGGATCTTCCCAACTCAGGGGTTGAATCCAGGTATCCCACATTGCAGGTGGATTCTGAGCCACCATGGAATTGCAAATTAAAATAATGAAATATCACTACACAACTATCTACATGGCTAAAATCTGCAAACACTGATGACATCAAATGTGGGCAATGGTGAAGAGCAACAGAGAACTGTCATTCATTGCTAGTGGGAGTACAAAATAATAAAGCTACTTTGGAAGACAGTTTTCCAGGGTTTTTTTTTTTTTTTCCCTAAAAGCTAAACACAGTTTTACCATATGATCCAGAAATTGTGTTTCTAGGTATTTCATGTAAAAAAATTTTACACATTTTTTATGTGTAAAAAAAAATTTCCCCATGAACGTTTACAGCAATTTTATTGATGATTGCTAAAACTGCAAGTGCCCATGATGTTTTTCAGTAGGTGAATGGATCCATGCAATGGGTAAAAAGAAATGACTTATCAAATCATGAAAAGATATGAAGGAAACTTAAGTGTCTATTACTAAGTAAAAGAAAGCAGTATGAAAGATTGCATACTCTATGATTCCAACCATATGACATTCTGGAAAAAGGCAAAACTAGAGAGAGAGCAAAAATATCAGTGATGGCCAGGGCCTTGACACAGGTGAGGGAAGAGGGAAAGGATGAATGTATAGTGCACAGGAGATTTTTAGGGCAGTGAAAATCTCCTGTATGATAGTGTAATGGTGAATAAAAGACGTGTGTGTGTGTGTGTGTGTGTGTGTGTGTGTGTGTTTGTGTATGTTTGTATGTGTGGGGTGTCTATC
>NW_011494960.1:1919590-1920999 GCF_000754665.1 Bison bison bison | reverse complement strand
TCTTTATTTTTTTGGGCTCCAAAATCACTGCAGATGGTGACTGCAGCCATGAAATTAAAAGACGCTTACTCCTTGGAAGGAAAGTTATGACCAACCTAGATAGCATATTCAAAAGCAGAGACATTACTTTGCCAACAAAGGTCCGTCTAGTCAAGGCTATGGTTTTTCCTGTGGTCATGTATGGATGTGAGAGTTGGACTGTGAAGAAAGCTGAGCGCCAAAGAATTGATGCTTTTGAACTGTGGTGTTGAAGAAGACTCTTGAGAGTCCCTTGGACTGCAAGGAGATCCAACCAGTCCATTCTAAAGGAGATCAGCCCTGGGTGTTCTTTGGAAGGAATGATGCTAAGGTTGAAACTCTAGTACTTTGGCCACCTCATGTGAAGAGTTGACTCATTGGAAAAGACTCTGATGCTGGGAGGGGTTGGGAGCAGGAGGAAAAGGGGATGACAGAGGATGAGATGGCTGGATGGCATCACCGACTCGATGGACATGAGTTTGAGTGAACTCCCGGAGATGGTGATGGACAGGGAGGCCTGGTGTGCTGTGATTCTTGGGGTCACAAAGAGTCGGACACGACTGAGTGACTGAACTGAACTGACTGATGTACCTATACAGAAGTTACTCTCCTGATCAACAAGAACTAATTCAACAGGTGTATACTTTTTCCCTTTGTCTTGTATCCTCTTCTTTTGGAATGCGGATGCAATCTCTACCTATTGTAGAAGCTTTTTTTGAGACCATGAGAGTAAAAGTCATGTGAAAATGTGAAGGATCAAAAAGACGGAAGGAACCTGAAACTTCTTTGGTGGTTTTAAAACTCATCATATCAATCCTAGACTGCCTAGGTCAGGAGTTCTCCTTTGGAGGAAAAAGTACTATTTATTTAAACCATGGCAGTTGAGTTTCTTTTAGAAGGAGCTGAAGTTACAAATTTCTATCTAACAGTGCTATTCATTAGAGGTTTGTTTTCTTTGAAAAAGAAAACCAACAGAAGAAAAATCTTAATGATCAGAAATATAACCTACCTCAAATATTTCTACAATGAAATCTGATCCCAGAGATTGCCTGAATAAGGTCGGGGCTCACTACTAAGGCAAAAGAGGAATGGATGAGGAAATTTGGGGGTTTTCACCCTAAAAAATCTGCCTAAGACGGGAGGTAATAGTTTTCTTCAAATATCTAAAGGACATTTCAGTGGAAGGAAAGTCATTGGATTTATGACTGGTTGCAGATGACACCACCCTAATGGCAGAAAGTGAAGAGGAACTAAAAAGCCTCTTGATGAAAGTGAAAGAGGAGAGTGAAAAAGTTGGCTTAAAGCTCAACGTACAGAAAACGAAGATCATGGCATCTGGTCCCATCACTTCATGACAAGTAGATGGGGAAACGGTGGAAACAGTGTCAGTC
>NW_011494960.1:1914469-1919366 GCF_000754665.1 Bison bison bison | reverse complement strand
GATTCTTTGGAAGGAATGATGCTAAAGCTGAAACTCCAGTACTTTGGCCACCTCATGTGAAGAGTTGACTCATTGGAAAAGACTCTGATGCTGGGAGGGGTTGGGAGCAGGAGGAAAAGGGGATGACAGAGGATGAGATGGCTGGATGGCATCACTGACTCGATGGACGTGAGTTTGAGTGAACTCTGGGAGTTGGTGATGGACAGGGAGGCCTGGTGTGCTGCAATTCATGGGGTTGCAAAGAGTCGGACAGGACTGAGCGACTGAACTGAACTGATTAGGCATACAATTGGTACTACATGTAAAAAGCTCATGGAGGCAATATAAAGTGTTACATGGAAGAAGTTTCAGTTTTTAAAAGATTTTTTAAAATGTGGACCATTTTCAAAGTCTTTTTTGAACTTGTTACAATATTCCTTCTACTGTTTATGTTCTGGCTTTTTGGCCATGAGGCATGTGGGATCTCAGCTTCCCGACCAGGGATTGAACCTGCAGCCCCTGTATTGGAAGGCTCTGTCCTAACCACTGGACCATCAGATAAGTCCCTGGAAGAACTTTCAAATGTATATCAAAGGTATTAAGAAAGATGGAATAAGCTGTGGTTGGTGTAGAGTTTTCTGATGTTACAAGTGCTCAAGCCTGGATTGAAAAACTATTTGGCAGGAGATTTTGTGACTTATTCTGCAAATAATATAATCGAGAAGATTTAAGTGGATAACTTTGTACAGTTAATAATACATGCAAAGGAATTCAGAACATCAAGGTTTCAAAGATCTTTCCATTTTCCATCTTTCCATCCACTCTTTCCATTAGACCACATTATCTTCAAGAGACAACTACAAAGAAGACTTAAATAACAGATGAGAATTTGATTAGAGGAGTTTTGGGGGTTTTCACCCTAAAAAATCTGCCTAAGATGGGAGGTAATAGTTTTCTTCCAATACCTAAAGGACTTTCCAGTGGAAGGAAAGTCATTGGATTTATGACTGGTTATTAGGCATACAATTGGTACTACATGTAAAAAACTCATGGAGGCTCAACTGCAGCCAGACTGCAGTTACCAATTTCTCAAAGGAAAGGGGAAAAACAGAATTTAGAGTGTTATATAAATGAAAAAAAAATGATGATGTGTTTTGCATTTAAGGATCTGTTAATTTCAGTGGAGCACTTACTAGAAGTCCGGGTTCTGGAACAGGCGCAGGCCTTGAAAACCGTTTATTAAATTTCCTCTTCTGTCTCCATAGGTTTCTCATATGCTCAATACGTTTAGCTGTGGACTTTAGGAAAAAATTAAAAGGAAAGAAAACTTTTACAGTATTAACAGAGCATGCCAACATTTTTGGTTTGTATCCACAAAAAAAGATAAACACAATCAGTGGATATGGCTTACACAGCTACATAGAAATAGGGGAAAAACTTTTGCAAATGTGTGGTTTATAGATGAAGAAAACACTTCGGAGCTTCAGTAGAGTTTTCAAATGAAACTCTTTATTTTGATTTCCACTTCACTAACCAGGCACTATTAGACAGAAGGAAAGATATACCCATTTGAATGCAGAGTTCCGAAGAATAGCAAGGAGATAAGAAAGCCTTCCTCAGTGATCAATGCAAAGAAATAGAGGAAAACAATAGAATGGGAGACTAGAGATCTCTTCAAGAAAATAGAGATACCAAGGGAACATTTCATACAAAGATGGGCTTGATAAAGGACATAAATGGTATGGACCTAACAGAAGCAGAAGATATTAAGAAGCGGTGGCAGGAATACACAGAAGAACTGTACAAAAAAGATCTTCACGACCCAGAAAATCATGATGGTGTGATCACTCACCTAGAGCCAGACATCCTGGAATGTGAAGTCAAGTGGGCCTTAGAAAGCATCACTACGAACAAAGCTAGTGGAGGTGATGGAACCAGAGATCAAATTGCCAACATCCACTGGATCATTGAAAAAGCAAGAGAGTTCCAGAAAAACATCTTCTGCTTTATTGACTATGCCAAAGCCTTTGACTGTGTGGATCACAACAAACGGTAGAAAACTCTGAAAGAGATGGGAATATCAGACTACCTGACCTGCCTCCAAAGAAATCTGTATGCAGGTCAAGAAGCAACAGTTAAAACTGGACATGGAACAACAGACTGGTTCCAAATTGGGAAAGGAGTACGTCAAGGCTGCATATTGTCACTCTGCTTATTTAACGTATATGCAGAGTACATCATGAGAAACGCTGGGCTGGATGAAGCACAAGCTGGAATCAAGATTGCTGGGAGAAATATTTATAACCTCAGATATGCAGATGATACCACCCTTATGGCAGAAATCGAAGAACTAATTAGCCTCTTGATGAAAGTCAAAGAGTAGAGTGAAAAAGTTGGCTTAAAACTCAACATTCAGAAAACTAAGATCATGGCATCTGGTCCAATCACTTCATGGCAATTAGATGGGGAAACAGTGGAAACAATGTGATACTTTATTTTTGGGGGCTCCAAAATCACTGCAAATGGTGACTGCAGCCATGAAATTAAAATACGCTTGCTTCTTGGAAGGAAAGCTATGATCAACCTAGAGAGCATATTAAAAAGCAGAGATGTTACTTTGCCAACAAAGTTCCGTCTAGTGAAAGCTATGGTTTTTTCCAGTAGTCATGTATGCATGTGAGAGTGGGACTATAAAGAAAGCTGAGCACTGAAGAATTAATGCTTTTGAACTGTGGTGTGGGGGAAGACTCTTGAGAGTCCTTTGGACTGCAAGGAGATCAAACCAGTCAATCCTAAAGGGAAATCAGTCCTGAATATTCATTGGAAGGACTGATGCTGAAGCTGAAACTCCAATATTTTGGCCACCTGATGCTAAGAACTGACTCACTATAAAAGACCCCAAGGCTGGAAAAGACTGAAGGCAGAGGAGAAGGGGCTGACAGAGGATGAGATGGTTGGATGGCATCACTGACTTGACGGACATGAGTTTGAGTAAGTTCTGGGCATTGGTGATGGACAGGGAAGCCTGGCGTGCTGCAGTCTATGGGGTTGCAAAGAGTTGGACACGACTGAGAGACTGAACTGAACTGAACTGAGACAGATCTAAGACTCATGGATATATGTGTTTACTTTTATTTTAAAGGTAATGTTCATTTTAAAATCCCAAAGGGCTTTTCTTTATAGAAGTAAGAATACAAAATACATGCACATTCTTTAGTTCTCTTAAATGATGAATGTCACACAGAGTTTTATGTCCCCATTGCATGGCTGGCATCTATAAGTAGCAGAGACCTCGGAGATGAAACTAGAATGCTTGGAAGATAAGGTAACAGAGTAGTAGGGTGGAAAAGACAGGAATAATAGGAACTTTTCCACTGCCAATGTGAAATTGGTACAATTGCTTTGAAAAACATATGGCATTATTTTTCATAACAATGGTAAGGTCCAATCCTTTTATTCTTGCCCAAATAATCAAGTGAAACCCTTGATTTCACTTGGGAAAAAAAAAAAAAAAGCATGTACTCTAAAGTTCACAGTAGCACTGGTCATCATTAGAAAATTTGGAAACAACCCAATATTCATCAACAGGAGAAAGGATCAATGAACTGTTATATGTGCCACAATGAAATATTAATAGCAGTGAAAACAAAGGAATTATAACTATATACCACACTATGAACAAATCTTTGAAAACAATATTAAGAAGAAAGGATAAATCATACAATGAATTTTGTGTGATCCTATGCTTATGAAGTTCAAAACCAAGAAGACAATATACTTTTAGGAGCATTAAAGGAAAAGATTAGATTGATAAAAATAAAATTCAAGGTAGTGGTTACCTCTGGGAGAGATGCTGCGCTCAGGTTGAGCACAGAAGCAGCCTCTCCACGAGTTCAAGGATACCCATATATTTTCTTAAACTGGAGGTATATTTTATAATTTCATATGCTGTATAAATATATATATATATATATACACCCTGTCCACATACAAAATGTTACATTAAAAAAAGGAGAAAAATAAACCATTTAGGTTATCCTAGTTAAGACTCAGATACTAGTCACAAGATTCCAGAGTCTCAACAAACATAACACAGAAGGGTCTAGCTAGTAAAATTTCTGTCCTATTAGGGATCAGTACACAGAAAGGAACGTGATAAAGTCACACTTTCGAAATAACCAGGATTATTTATTTAAATATTACCTGCCTTTCAGTGACTTCTGCAGGATGCCGCCAGCTCGAGCTTTCCTACATAACATGTAAGATTAAAAAATTTTAAAAAAGGGCATGAACAAAGGAAAAATTCAGTTATTATAATAGGAAGCCTGTGCTACTATTTTCTGTTTATAGATGCCTACTATCTCAACTGCAAGAGGCAGGATCAGAATAAGAATAGCAAAGGGAACACTGGGTGGAAGATGAGATTGTATTATGAGAAAAAGAAAAAAAACATCTATGAACCACACTACCGGGACTACTGAGATTTATTCTGGAAGGAGAGGGTGTACAAGAAAAACCAAACAAGCATGTTTCAGTTGGTACTGAACATTGCCACGCTGGGTCAGTGTCATTCAACCAACAGAAGACAGCACGTGCTTGGCCCCGGCAGGCAGGAGGCGGGGCTTTTCCACCTCCCTGTAGGTCCTGTAGCCCGGGATCCAGTCGGCCTTCTCCCACTACCACCCCTCGCAACTCCCCGCTGGATTTCCCAACCCCAAACCACCAGTAGTCTTGCAAGGGCAAGCAGCGAGAGGGGCCAAGGCAGCCTCCGAGAAGGGGGAGGGCAGGCGCAGGGCCTGGGGCTGCAGAGGCGGCGCTGAGGGCCTGGGAGGACTCACAGGGTTGACTTGGACAGAGTCGTCCTCCCTACAGCACAGGCACATGCTGCAGAGCCTTGCAGCGCCGCAGCGCCCACCGC
>NW_011494960.1:1911377-1914302 GCF_000754665.1 Bison bison bison | reverse complement strand
CTCTTTATCCTACCCGCTGGGGGCCCGCCCTTTCCCTTAGCGGTCTTCCAATCGCAGTGCAAGGAAGCTGAAGTCAGTAGCTCACCCGAGGTGGGCTAGCCTTCCGGTTCCTTTGCTTTGACATCCGAGTAACACCCTCCGGTTTTCCATCTTTTCCAGACCTCAGCGATCTACTCTTGCCTCCAGGGAGTTCCCCTCCCTTCTTAACACATCTAGCTTACATTCCATGGTCCCTGGGTTCAGCCTCAGGGTTTCTTAGTTCCATCACCTCATGATTCTTCTGTCACAGCTTCCCGTTGGATACATCCAAGTACTTGTCTTCTCCTGGTCAGTACCCAGGCAGAAGGGAGAAAACTTGAAGATGGCTGCAATGCACATTCACTGTCTCTGGCTTAAACTGGGTCCTCACCGCTGCTTACCACTCCTTTTATGTTGCACCACTTCTTTTGGGGGCTTTGCAGCGTTTCCTTCGAACTGTTTGTCCTCTATTAAAATCTCGGAACCCACTATCTCCAGGTCACTTTTAGAAGAAGCAGAACAAGTCTTGCTTCGCACCCTGATAATGGCTGACACTTCTGTAGAGGTTATGTTCAGTGCTCTTAGATGAACTTATGCATATGTAACTCATTAACTCTTTATAGCAACCCAACAGGGGCATCTATGCTGATTATCCTCTTGGAAACAAGGCTCTAGTATGTTAAATAACTTGCCCACTTAATTAGCAGCTTCAGTCCTGTCCAACTCTGTGCGAGCCTATGGACTTATGGCCCGCCAGGCTCTTCTGTCCAAGGGATTCTCCAGGCAAGAATACTGGAGTGGGTTGCCATGCCCTCCTCAATACATAACTTGAACTTGGCCAAGATTATATAATTGGAGAGGGAGCTGGAATTTATATCCACGATCAGCCTCCAGAGCCTGTGCTCTAAATACTGTGCTGGGCCATCAACTACTTTTAAAAGATTAGACTGCACAATAAAATCAATTCTGGGCATGCAGAGATTATTTAGAAACTGGGGATGACTGCTGATGGGTCAACTGTCACTGCCAGATGAAGTGTCCCTGCTAGGGTGACAGGTGACCAAGAGGACAGGTCTGAGTCCCATCCTTCTGCACTCTCACCTGCTTACCAGTCTCTGTCCAGTACCCACTATTAGCTGAACATACAAGGATCCAGCTGAATAAATTTCCAGATCTTTTCTTTCTTTTTTTTAAATTTGTTTTGTAACTGGGGGACATTGCTTTACAATGTTGTGTTGCTTTCTGCTGTGCAACAATGCAAATCAGCTATCATTATACATATATCCTCTGCATCTTGAGCCTCTCTCTCCTCTCCCCATCCCACCCCTCAGCTCTTTTATTTCTAAAGAGAAAAATAAATATGTGAAGTCCCAACCTTGGCTTTACAAAGTAGAGTATGAAAGAGTGGGTTTAGAGCTGAAAGATAAGGGACCAGTAAGTAGCACAACAGTCATCATGCCCTAAATCACTTTGCAGTCCTTCAACTCCCCACTATTCATATTGATAATCTGTATCACACTACAGACAGTCAATGCTCTGCACCTCACTCAAATCTCAAAATGTGATATTGTTGTTGTTGTTCAGTCTCAGTGATGTCCAACTCTTTGCCATCCCTTGGACTGCAGCATGCCAGGCTTCCCTGTCCTTCACCATCTTCCGGAGCTTTCTCAAACTTATGTCCATTAAGTCAGTGATATGACTAAGAGCAAAGGGGCAAAGAATATACTGTCTGAATCTGGGCAGCATATTTGCATAAAAATTGCCTTTGCCAAAAATCTATGCAATTTAACTGTAAAATAAATTATGAACACACCTGAATATTAAATGTCAGCAGTCTTCCTACATGCTCATATTTGTTTGGTACAGAGCTGCAATTCTCAAAGTAAACTCCGGAAATACTTGTAATTTTACATGAAAAAACAAAACAAGTAAACAAACCACACAACCTTTCTACCTAAAAATGAGTGCTGAGTTCAAGTATGTTTTGGACATAATGGTAAATGTAAGAGTCAAATGGTTAAAAAAAAAGATAAATAACTATCTTTATTGTTGGACTACTTTAAAGCTTCTAATATGCTAGTGATTATGAATTACAGGTTCTTTACCACTACTGCCACCTGGGAAGCCCCAATATATTATACAGTATTTGTCTAATTTAATGCTTGTGGGATCACTTTGTGCCATCTACATATATATATATATATTGTGCCATGTATATGCATATAAAATCTTCCCCACTTATATGTGGAGGATTCTACATTAAATACAGTAGTTATTGCTGAATAACTTAATATTATTTTATATTACTTTAAGCATGACATACTTTAGTATGTCAAGGCTGTATGTTTTCATCCTGCTTATTTAACTTATATGCAGAGTACATCATGCAAAATGCCAGACTGGATGAAGCACAAGCTGGAATCAAGATTGCCAGGAGAAATATCAATAACTTCACATATGCAGGTGGTGACAACACTCTATGGCAGAAAGTGAAGAAGAACTAAAGAATCTCGATGAAAGTGAAAGAGGAGACTGAAAAAGCTGGCTTAAAACCAAACATTCGTAAAACAAATATCATGGCATCAGTTCAGTTCAGTTCAGTCGCTCAGTCTGACTCTTTGTGACCCCATAAATCACAGCACGCCAGGCCTCCCTGTCCATCACCAACTCCCGGAGTTCACTCAGACTCACGTCCATCGAGTCAGTGATGCCATCCAGCCATCTCATCCTCTGTCATCCCCTTCTCCTCCTGCCCTCAATCCCTCCCAACATCAGAGTCTTTTCCAATGAGTCAACTCTTCGCATGAGGTGGCCAAAGTACTGGAGTTTCAGCTTTAGCATCATTCCTTCCAAAGAAATCCCAGGGCTGATCTCCTTCAGAATGGACTGCTTGGATCTCCTTGCAGT
>NW_011494960.1:1894064-1911277 GCF_000754665.1 Bison bison bison | reverse complement strand
CCTCAATCCCTCCCAACATCAGAGTCTTTTCCAATGAGTCAACTCTTCGCATGAGGTGGCCAAAGTACTGGAGTTTCAGCTTTAGCATCATTCCTTCCAAAGAAATCCCAGGGCTGATCTCCTTCAGAATGGACTGCTTGGATCTCCTTGCAGTCCAAGGGACACTCAAGAGTCTTTTCCAACACCACAGTTCAAAAGCATCAATTCTTTGGCACTCAGCTTTCTTCACAGTCCAACTCTCACATCCATACATGACCACAGATGTAGCCTTGACTAGATGGACCTTTGTTGGCAGAGTAATGTCTCTGCTTTTCAATATGCTATCTAGGTTGGTCATAACTTTTCTTCCAAGGAGTAAATGTCTTTTAGTGTCATGGCTGCAGTCACCATTTGCAGTGATTTTGGAGCCCCCCAAAATAAAGTCTGCCACTGTTTCCACTGTTTCCCCATCTATTTCCCATGAAGTGATAGGACCAGATGCCATGATCTTTGTCTTCTGAATGTTGAGATTTAAGCCAACTTTTTCACTCTCCACTTTCACCTTTATCAAGAGGCTTTTGAGTTCCTCTTCCCTTTCTGCCATAAGGGTGGTGTCATCTGCATATCTGAGGTTATTGATACTTCTCCTGGCAATCTTGATTCCAGCTTGTGGTTCTTCCAGCCCAGTGTTTCTCATGATGTACTCTGCATATAAGTTAAATAAGCAGGGTGACAATATACAGCCTTGACGTTCTCCTTTTCCTATTCAGAACCAGTCTGTTGTTCTATGTCCAGTTCTAACTGTTGCTTCCTGACCTGCATATAGGTTTCTCAAGAGGCAGGTCAGGTGGTCTGGTATTCCCATCTCTTTCAGAATTTTCCAGTTTATGGTGATCCACACAGTCAAAGGCTTTGGCATAGTCAATAAAGCAGAAATAGATGTTTTTCTGGAACTCTCTTGCTTTTTCCATGATCCAGTGGATGTTGACAATTTGATCTCTGGT
This sequence comes from Bison bison bison, assembly GCF_000754665.1. Lineage (NCBI taxonomy): Eukaryota > Metazoa > Chordata > Mammalia > Artiodactyla > Bovidae > Bison > Bison bison. Next base: position 1,910,294 of record NW_011494960.1, on the reverse strand, counting down.
TCCTCTGCCTTTTCTAAAACCAGCTTGAACATCTGGTAGTTCATGGTTCACGTATTGCTGAAGCCTGGCTTGGAGAATTTTGAGTGTTACTTTACTAGTGTGTGAGATGAGTGCAATTGTGCGGTAGTTTGAGCATTCTTTACATTGCCTTTCTTTGGGATTGGAATGAAAACTGATGTTTTCCAGTCCTTTGGCGACTGCTGAGTTTTCCAAATTTGCTGGCATATTGAGTGCAGCACTTTCACAGCATCATCTTCCAGGATTTGAAATAGCTCAACTGGAATTCCATCACCTTCACTAGCTTTGTTTGTAGTGATGCTTTCTAAGGCCCACTTGACTTCACATTCCAGGATGTCTCTGGTCCCATTAATTCATGGCAAATAGATAGGGAAACAATGGAAACAGTGAGAGACTTTATTTTGGTGGGGAGGGGGGGGCTCCAAAATCACTGCAGATGGTGACTGCAGCCATGAAATTAAAAGATGCTTGCTTCTTGGAAGAAAATCTATGACAAACCTAGATAGCATAATAAAAAGTGGAGACATTACTTTACAGACAAAGGTCTGTCTTGTCAAAGCTATGGTTTTTCCAGTAGTCAGGTATGGATGTGAGAGTTGAACTTTTATAAAGAAAGTTGAGCACTGAAGAATTGATGCTTTTGAACTGTGGTACTGGAGATTCTTGAGAGTCCCTTGGACTGCAAAGAGATCAAACCAGTCCATCCTAAAGGAAATCAGTCTCCTGAATATTCATTGGAAGGACTGATGCTGAAGCTAAAACTCCAATACTTTGGCAACCTGATGTGAAGAACTGACTCCTTGGAAAAGGCCCTAATGCTGGGAAAGATTGAGGGCAGAAAGAGAAGGTGTTGACAGAGGATGAGATGGTTGGATGGCATCACTGAATTGATGGACATGAGTTTGAGCAAGCTCAGGGAGTTAGTTATGGACAGGGAAGCCTGGCGTGCTGCAGTCCATAGCATCACAAAAAGTTGGACACGACTGAGTGACTAAACTGAACTGAAGCATGACCTTGCAATGTCATAAATTACATCATTAACTCTTAATATCAATATTTCAGCTTTTTCCCACATGCAATTATTTGTCTCATTTTCTAAGCAAAATCTGCTGATCTTTGTTTTATATCTTAAATGGCTGTTTCATAATGCAAGTGCGATTAGCTTGTGAGAGTATTTCTGCACTGCAGCTGGTATTTTTAATTAGCTTTCTCTGGATATTTAATAAATATATACTGATAAATCAGTTAAAGTAATATGGCACTAATCAATGCTACATATATATATCATCTTAAACAGGATAATATTTATAAAATAGAATGCCTACATAATTTTCCTTTGCTTAAATATTAAGCATATTCTTTCATGTCTTTCAAATGAAATCATTTCAGGTTTGTGTCTTTGCAGCTTTCTTTGCTATCATCCCAAGTATTTCCAAGCTTGTTAGTTAGAAACTGAATTTATGGAAGAATTTAAATATTTCATTCACATTTTTAAAAAGCTTATCATGTTTGATGTTTCCATAATTAGATTTTACTTTGTAAGTTTATACAAATACAGTACAAATTCTTAAAAATATTAGCTCATAAGCTTTTCCACATAAATGAAACAACTTATGCAGAAATACAAATGGATTGTCCACATTGGACTATCTTGTCCTGTTATTCAAAGATTTTCTGTTTTGTTAGTTTTCTGGGATTCCAAGAGACCATGGAATCTATTTTGGGGCATGAAGAAACTTTATTATTTACTTTGATTTCAATATAACTACTTTTCAATTTGAGACTATTTTCCAAAGTTACATAGGAGGATTTTGACTAATTCATATACATTAAAATTTCCCTGTGACTTTATTTTTTCTGATAACTTTAAGGAAACAAAACTTTTTTAGGTCTTAAGATTCTTTAAACCCTCGAAATTTTTCTTACGATTAAAGTCAGTTCCCATTCTGGGATAAAATGCTAAAGTAAATCAGGTGTTGACAGATTCATTGCTCTTTCTTTTGACCCTTCTTCCATTCTACATATATTTATATCCACTGAATGATTCTTCTGTTCCAGTGTCTATGCTTCATGCTGGAGTTTTAGTACCAAAGAATCCTGTATGAATGAGTCCCATGTTAAATAATACTAGTGTAGGGGTGACTCCATGGTGTACAATCTGTGTAGTCACACACTGGGACTCAGTGCTTAGAAAGATTGATGCTCGGTTCTTACTGTTTTAAAATTCTTAATTTTTAAGCCAGTGGCTCTGAATTTTCATTTGGCAATTTGTTGTTGTTCTTTAGTCACTTAGTCCTGTTTGACTCTTTTGCGACCCCAAGGACTATAGGCTCCTCTGTTCATAGGATTTCTCAGGCTAGAGTACTGAAGTGGGCTGCTATTTCCTTCTCCAGGGAATCTTCCAGATCCAGGGATCAAAACTGCTTCTCCTTTATTGCAGGTGGATTCTTTACTGCTGAGCCACCAGGGAAGCACTGCTGCTGCTGCTCTGCTGCTAAGTCCCTTCAGTCGTGTCCGACTCTGTGCGACCCCATAGATGGCAGCCCACTAGGCTCCCCTGTCCCTGGGATTCTCCAGGCAAGAACACTGGAGTGGGTTGCTATTTCCTTCTCCAATGCATGAAAGTAAAAAGTAAAAGTGAAGTCGCTCAGTCCTGTCTGACTCTTAGCGACCCCATGGACTACAGCCCACCAGGCTGCTCCATCCATGGGATTTTCTAGGCAAGAGTACTGGAGTGGGGTGCCATTGCCTTCTCCAAGGGAAGCCCTAGGACCTGCAAATTGTATAGGTTGTCTTGAGCCTACTCTACAAAGTGGGAGAAATATCTATCAATTATCTGTCTATCATCAAATATCTGGGACATAGTAGCACTTAATATCATTTTTATTATTATTTTATGAGTGAAGTTTATAGTAGATTTTTCCTTTTCTGTACCTATGTGTAGTGAAAGTGTGAAATTAGAGACTGTAAATATGTCTATATTAAGTTACATCTTTCAAAATCCAGCCTATCACTTCATCCTATCCAGAGTCCTTTTTTTCTCTACAGTACAGCTCCTCTGTGTCATCTGCTCACTTGGTCACTGTGTTACATCATCATCCAAATTTTAATAAAAACTTTGCATGGCACAGGGTCAAGGATACTGTACATCTCAGCATAGAAAGCTGCACCGATATTTTATCAGGAAGTATTCACCAGTACCTTTTGGTAGAATTTATTCAGTTATATATTCACCCAAATACTAGCTAGTTCTGATTATATTCATCTTGTTGGCACCAATATCATGAAATTTTTTAAATATATTATTGGAATCTGAATGTGCTTTATGCTACGAGTCCATATAGTTTCCTTGTTCAGCAAACTTCTCCCCAATTTAGAGATTGACTTATCAAATTCTAGAGTTAATATTGCATAAATAGATCAATAAAAGGAGTTAAACTAGGGAGAAGAAAACCCCCAGCATTTTCGTTGGACTGTTTTTTATTTATTTCATAGTTTATTGTATTAATTTTCTATGGCTGCTATAAAAATTACCACAGACTTGGTAGCTTAGAACAACAGAAGTTTATTCTAGAGGTCAGAAGTCTGAAATCAGGGTGTCAGTAGGGCTTTACTCTCTCAAGGGACTCAAGGGTAGACTCTGATCCTTGGCTTTTCCGGCTTCCAGTGGCTGCCTGCACTCATTGGTTTGAAGGCACATCATCCCAGTCTTTGTGTTCATCTTCACTCATCCTTATCTTCTATGTGTGTCTAATCTTTGCCTCTTAGAGGATGCTTGTGATGGTATCTGGAGCCTACCTAGATAACCCAGGACAATCTCATCTCAAAATTCTTAATTTAATCACATCTGCAAAGACCCCTTTTCCAAATAAAGCATTGTTCATTAGGTTCCAACCCCCATAGGTGGCTCAGAAGGTAAAGAATCTGCCTGCAGTGCAGGAGACTCAGGTTCAATCCCTGGGTCAGCAAGATACCCCCAAAAAGGGAATGGCTACCCACTCCAGTATTCTTGGGCTTCCTTGGTGGCTCAGATGGTAAGGGATCTGCCTGCAGTGTAGGAGACCCAGGTTCAATCCCTGGGTGGAGAAGATCCCCTGGAGAAGGGAATGGCAACCCACTCCAGTATTCTTGTATGGGAAATCCCATGGACAGAGGAGCCTGGAGGGCTAGTCCATGGGATTGCAAAGAGTCAGACACAACTGAGCAACTAACACTTTCACTTCACTTTCCAAGGATTCTAAAGTTCCCTGGAAGGTTCCAAGGAATAGTACATGGACATATCTTTGAGAACAGTTTTTAGCCTACCACAGATAAAGTTTTGCCTTTTGATTTCAAATTACATATAGGATGGGTATCATATATTTTCATCCTTAGGGCTACCATATATGTTAACCTGGCCCTGGGTAAGGGTTGATTTTGCTTGCTTCTCCTTTGTCTCATGAGGACTTGCTTGTCCTTTCCACCATCTAGAGCTGGGACTCTTCACCTCTGTGGTGCAGAGCTAGGGTCACACCTGTTGAGTCTCCAGGTCACTGGGCCATTGCAAGGAAAGCAATTAATCAGTTACTGCAGTTAGAATGCTGGAAGGAACAAGTGACACTTTTTGTCCTTACTAGCTGTGAGAAATTGTCTTTGGCAGTTTCTTTATGACAGTCATATCCTATTTGGTATGACATAGATCATATGTCACTATTTCTGGTCTCTGAATTCCTTCTGGACCAAAAGATAAGACAGGTCTCTCTGACTGAGCCTGTGCATGGGGATGCGCTGGCAGAGTTAGTGAGCTGCTAGCTGGTGATGGTGCTGAATGAAGCTTGGGCCTGGCAGAGATAGCTACCAGGAAAAAAACCAAAAAAACAAGGTACCTGCAGGAGAGGAGGTAAGGGGCTTGGACTAGAGAAATTTCACAACGCATGGGAAATCAGAGGTTGGCAGGCACCTTCTCCTTATTTACTTTTATATTAATGTGTAGGTAATGAGTGAACAGAGAAGAAAGAAGAGAGAAGTCAGAATCTACAAGATACTCACTCTAGGCAGGGAGGGACCTTATAAGGAGTCAGCTTTACATTAGCTTGGGTGATAAGAAAGCTGTGGGTGGAATCTGGTGCTTTTAAAAGGTGAGGTTAAATGAAGGGCTTTCTTTGTGGCTCAGTTGATAAAGAATCTGCCTGCGATGCAGGAGACCCCAGTTCGATCCCTGAGTTGGGAAGATCCCCTAGAGAAGGGAAAGGCTACCCACATCAGTATTCTGGCCTGGAGAATTCCATGGACATACAGTCCACGGGGTCGCAAAGGTCTGGACATGACTGAGCGACTTTCACTTTTTCACTAAATGAAGAGAGATGGAATTTCACATTGAGGTTAGAAAGGGGAAAGCGAATCAACTGGAAGTCCCCAAACCAGTGATGACTGCTCTTTTTGTCACAGTTTGTCTCTCTCCTCCTTTCTCCACTTAACCCTCCAGGTTCTAGAACTTTCAGGAGGGGATATGCCATGTACCCTGCTTCCATCTAGTCATACTTTCTCGTAAATTAAGCACTAGATCTGCAGTTCAGTCTCTTTACCTTTGCTGGTTCTTCTGCACCTCTCACGCCTGCCCCAATGTAAGGTCAGAAACAATGAGTTATCTTATGTCAGAATGCTTATGAAGTCTATTTCAGAGTTCCTTCTCACTAACTTTATTTTGAAAAACAAAGTTTTTTAGGAAAATGAATTAGTGAGAAATTGGCCTTAATGAATTCCAGCTTTAGATACTTACTGAGGTCACCTAGCCACATCAGTAAAAACACAGAGATTTAGTGATGATCTCTTGAAGTCTTGAAGTACAACTTCAAATTTAGAAGTTCTGAAAGTCTTGTTAACAAAGCTTTTTTAAAAAAATCACTTTAAAAACTAACAGAATAAATGGCTATATTTTGGAGATTTTTAACACACAGAAGAAGAACAAACGAAAAGAAAAAAAAATGACTATTGTAATGTTATATGAAAAACTACCTAGGCTTTTGTAATGTTATATGAAAAAGTATCTAGGCTGTATATAAATTTGCAGTAACTTGTAATAGCATCAAACTAGGTTTTTATTTATTTATTTATTTATTTTAAATTTTATTTTATTTTTAAACTTTACATAATTGTATTAGTTTTGCCAAATATCAAAATGAATCCATCACAGGTATACATGTGCTCCCCATCCTGAACCCTCCTCTCTCCTCCCTCCCCATACCATCCCTCTGGGTCGTCCCAGTGCACTAGCCCCAAGCATCCAGTATCGTGCATTGAACCTGGACTGGCATCTCGTTTCATACATGATATTTTACAAGTTTCAATGTCATTTTCCCAAATCTTCCCACCCTCTCCCTCTCCCACAGAGTCCATAAGACTGTTCCATACATCAGCGTCACTTTTGCTGTCTCGTACACAGGGTTATTGTTATCATCTTTCTAAATTCCATATATATGCGTTAGTATACTGTACTGGTGTTTTTCCTTCTGGCTTACTTCACTCTGTATAATAGGCTCCAGTTTCATCCACCTCATTAGAACTGATTCAAATGTACAAACTAGGTTTTTAAAATTGCTGTATTTTGAGGCACTGAGATGAAAGTAAAAATGAAAGTTATTGAAAATTGCTCAAAAAAAGGCTCTTGTGACAGTTAAGACAGTGATGCTGAAAATACATGTGAAGAAGTTGAATAAAACAGTTTAATAAAATGTGGGTATGGAAATTAGCAGTATTTCTAACTAATATATTTTTTTATGTAGTGTGGTTTTAAACATGGTTGTATAAGAAAATTAATGTTAAGCAAGAGGAGCTTGGCAGGCTATAGTCCATGGGGTCACAAAAATTGGACACGACTGAGTGACTAAACACCACCAGTACTACAAGTAGACATTGGGCTATGACAGCTGAATTTTAAAAATGGTTAAATTGATTTTTAAAAAGCTGATGGGGATATCTGCCTTCCTAAATGGTCTCTTTCTTTCCCTTAGTTTTTTGGCCATGCCATGTGGCATGTGGATCTTAGTTTCCAGAGTGGGAATCAAGCTTCTGCCCTCTGCAATGGATGTCTGGAATCTTAACCACTGGACCTCCAGGGATGTCCCTCTTTCTTTCTTAATGGAAATGTTTAACCTTTTATCAATTGTATATTACAATGCAAATTGTTTAGCAAGAACTGCAAACATAATTTCTTACCAGAAATAAACCAGTCTTTATTATTAAATCTCCAGGAACATGCACATGTGCACACACACACACTTCAAAGGATCATGCTGTTAAAGGATAAACTGAGGCCTATTGAAATTTTTATGAGTTTATTAAAGCAGAAATTGATTTTAATGGGGCAATGCCAAACCAGAAGTGTTTAAAGAGCCCTGGTTGATAGTAGCTAAGGGGCTAGGCTTACACAGAGAAAGTGAAGAAGCAAACAAAGATTATTTGATTGTCTACAGTTGAAAGCCTAGTTGGCTGATTCAGAGTGGTTGTCCTTAGCCTCTTGATTGTGAACCCTGTGGTATTTACAAGCTTAGATTTTGGGTTGCTTACATGGGCTTCAGTGGCATTAGAGCCTCATCCAGCTATGGCCTCCTTGTTTGATTAACATTTTCTCATCTCTCAAAAATCTGCCTTTCATTACATACAGTCAGCCTAGAGAAACACGTAGGGACCCGCTTTTCTCAGTTTCTCATTTGTTTTCTGATTTACAGAAGTCTAGGTTATATGACCCTTTTTCTGGCTTCATCCTAAACAGCAGATCTTTGCACATAAGAGTATTCTGGATCTTTAGAGCATCAACAACACACAACACACAGAAAAAGACTTGTCATGCTGATGTGATCAGCTTTCACGTGGATGCATATTCAGTCGCCCAACTTTGTCTGACTCATCGTAACCCTGGAACTGTAGGGTTAGTCTCTTAGTTGTGTCTGACTCTTTGCAACCTCATGGACTATAGCCCACTGGCTCCTCTGTCCATAGGATTTCCCAGGCAAGAATGCTGGAGTGGGTTGCCCTTTCCTCCTCCTGGAGATTGAAACTGTATCTCCTGCATTGGCAGGTGGATTCTTTACCACTGAACCACCTGAGGAGCCTAATCAGCATTCCCAGCACAACTTAAATGATTACCTCCCCATCAGGGGTGTTCCTTACAGACTGAGAGAAATACTTCTGTTGCTGTCTCCCAGGCTCTTTCTGTCAATGAGACCCTGAAGAAAACTCAATTTCCAGCTTTTATGTTGTGTGTTTAATTTTCAGTTGACTTATTTATTGGGAAAAAAAGCACAAATAGTTTAATTTTAGAACAAAATTAACAGTTAAGTTTTACAGATGGAAAGAGCTCTGCTTAAGTACTTGAAAGTCTTAACATCGTAAATCCTAAGGAGGTTGGGATGAGAAAGATAATGCTAACAGTCATCTGTGTGAAGAACGATTGTATTCATATTCATGATTACAAATCTTTTTCTTCATGTATTCTCTAGTTCTGACTATTGTCAAGTACAAATTGGCACTTGCCATCTACTTCACAAGGGTTAAATCATGTGTTGCTATAGATGCAGATCTTCAGCACCCCCTGAAAGGAGTTCGGGGTGGAGAGCAGAAATGAGGCGCTCTGTGCTCAGGAGAAAACTGCCAGCACTGGTCTTTAGATAGACATTTTCAGGAGCTGGTTTTATGAGCCCAATTCTTATGTCTCCTTATATCTGCTGCTGCTGCTAAGTCATTTCAGTCGTGTCTGACTCTGTGCAACTCCATAGATGGCAGCCCACCAGGCTCCCACGTCCCTGTTTTTCTCCAGGCAAGAACACTGGAGTGGGTTAGGGTCTCAGAGTTGGACATAACTGAGCGATTAACACTTCCTAACTTATGCTGATCACATCTATTGATTTGTTCAACAGTATGGCATATTTGGATACCATGATTTTGACATTTACATAGCACTTTTATAGAAGTTTCTAAATCTTTCATTTACAAATCATTTATTTCATATGTTACTCATGTCATATGAACTTCATGAGCCTTGGGAGGAAAGAAAAGTGCATATAATTCCCTTTATTTTAAAATTAAATTTTTTAAAAAGGTGAAGCTCTGAGAACTTAGAGAACTAACCAAGGTGTTTTAACTTATTAATTCAGTGTGTATTTTTTCAGTACTGTATTAGTATTCCTGTAGTTGCAAAAACAGAAGTACTGATGAAAGTAAAAAGGCTGAAAGGTTGTACTATTTTGGTTTACATGATGGAAATATACAAAAGGAAATTTGGTTCAATCAAATCATAATGATTCATTTCCAATGGCTTTGTTTCCCTAAGTGGGTTGCCCTTATTTGTCTTGCTGTGAATAAAGGGAATCCCTTCTCCTAACTGCATCCTACTATGATTTGTGTTCTTGCCTGGAGAATCCCAGGGACGGGGGAGCCTGATGGGCTGCCGTCTATGGAGTCGCACAGAGTTGGACACGACTGAAGAGACTTAGTAGCAGCAGCATGATTTGTCCCACTACCTAAGAGGGAGTCCTCACTTCCAGCCTTTGAGGAGGATTCTAGCTAGTTTACATATAGGACCAGTTAAAAGAACATTTAAAATACACCATTAAACAACTCACAGGTTAAGGTTAAAACACATTAAATATGATTAGTATGAATAGATTAACGAAGCATCTGTTCTTTAACTCAGAAGTTTTAGCATTCTTGTTTTTAGGTTGAATCGAATCAACACTTTAGAACGGTGGCAACTTATTATTCCTTTCCTTTTGACTTTTGTGTCCAAGTATAATGAGTGAAATGTGAATCCCATGGTTGGTTTTAGAGATACCCACATAGAAAGAAGCACAGGGTGACAAGCAGGAAGTGTGGCATTCAGTCTGTGGGTTTTTAACAAAGGAAATAAAGTAAGCTCTACTAAGAAGTATAAAGTTCTGACAAAGAAACATATTTATGGAGATTAGAAAACTTTTTGCTGCTGCCGCTGCTGCTAAGTCGCTTCAGGCGTGTCCGACTCTGTGCGACCCCACAGACGGCAGCCCACCAGACTCCCCGTCCCTGGGATTCTCCAGGCAAGAACACTGGAATGGGTTGCCATTTCCTTATATCTAGAAAAACACTAAAATCCTTTCTGAGGATGACTGTCTCTTGTGACTAGCAGAAACCTTCTGCCAAGAAAAAAAGAAGTGCTGGATGGCATCTACCCTCCCCACCCACCCCCGCCCCCTTTACAAAGTCACATCCATACTGAGCTTTTCCCTTGCCTCTTTGGAGCAGTTTCTCAGACCTCTCTGAGGTGCTGTCTCCTGGGCTGTCCTCCTCAGTTACCACCCAATAAAACGTAACTCAAAACTCTCACGTTACATAGTTTTTTAAGTTGACACTTTTTGGAGAAGGAAATGACAACCCACTCCAGTATTCTTGCCTGGAGAATTCCATGGACGCAGGAGCCTGTTAGTCTACAGTCCACGGGGGGTCGCAAAGAGTCAGACACAACTGAGCAACTTCACTTGTACTTCACTATTATACAGTTTTCTACCTCAAATGGATATTTTGAGAGCATAAATAAAAATACATAGAAAAGATCTGGAGACGGAGAATGTATCCAAATAGAACACAGATCTATTTGTTAGGTAAGAAAAATAGTTATTTTAAGAGGTCTGATTCCATCTTGTCTTGAATTCTTATTTAATTAGCCTGCCAAAACTACATTGTGTATTTAACATCACAGAAATAAATACATATTGTTCTTCTGAATTTTTATGCAATCACAGGAATATTAAGAGTTGAATCGGTGTTTCACAGAAGGCATTTTCCAGATACCAGGAAGTGTGGGAAATTATTCCACTTTATCCTGAGAGAGAGGATGACCTTGCGTTTTTTACAAAAGGCAAAATAAATTAAATGCAATGTTTTTCATAAAGCATCATCTTTCAAACATCTCTTATATGATAAATATAATCTGTAATCTTTATATTCATACTTTAACTCAATCAGCTTACTTTGTCATAACATTAAGTTATAGTGCTCATTGAATACTGAAACCCTTGAAAATATCTCCATTCCTGTCTATGTGCTAGGAAATGACACAATGAAACAGATGAAGCTTTACTGAACTGATGTCATTTTTAAGGAGCACTCTACCTGGTGGCTCAAGCAGTAAGGAATTTGCCTGCAGTGCAGGAGACCGGGGTTCGATCCCTATGTCGCAAAGATCCCCTGGGGAAGGAAATTGCAACCCACTCCAGTATTCTTGCCTGGAGAATTCCATGGACAAAGGAGCCTGGCTGGTTACAGTCCATAGGGTCTCAGAGTAGGACATGACTGAGCAAACACTTCCTAACTTATGCTGATCACATCTATTGATTTGTTCAACAGTATGGCATATTTGGATACCATGATTTTGACATTTACATAGCACTTTTATAAAAGTTTCTAAATCTTTCATTTACAAATCATTTATTTCATATGTTACTCATGTCATATGAACTTCATAAGCCTTGGGAGGAAAGAAAAGTGCATAATTCCCTTTATTTTAAAATTAAATTTTTTAAAAAGGTGAAGCTCTGAGAACTTAAGAGAACTAACCAAGGTGATTTAACATTTATTAATTCAGTGTGTATTTTTTCAGTACTGTATTAGTATTCCTGTAGTTGCAAAAACAGAAGTACTGATGAAAGTATAAAAGCTGAAAGATTTTATTATTTTGGTTTACATGATGGAAATATACAAAAGGAAATATGGTTCAATCAAATCATAATGATTCATTTCCAATGGCTTTGTTTCCCTCTGTGGGTTGCCCTTATTTTGTCTTGCTGTGAATAAAGGGAATCCCTTCTCCTAACTGCATCCTACTATGATTTGTTCCACTACCTAAGAGAGAGTCCTCACTTGCAGCCTTTGAGTAGGATTCTAGCTAGTTTACATATAGGACCAGTTAAAAGAACATTTAAAATACACCATTAAACAACTCACAGGTTAAGGTTCAGTTCAGTTCAGTTCAGTTCAGTCACTCAGTCATGTCCAACTCTTTGTGACCCCATGAATCACAGCATGCCAGGCCTCCCTGTCCATCACCATCTCCTGGAGTTCACTCAGACTCACGTCCATTGAGTCAGTGATGCCATCCAGCCATCTCATCCTCTGTTGTCTCCTTCTTCTGCTCCCAATCCCTCCCAGCATCAGAGTCTTTTCCAATGAGTCAACTCTTTGCATGAGGAGGCCAAAGTACTGGAGTTTCAGCTTTAGCATCATTCCTTCCAAAGAAATCCCAGGGCTGATCTCCTTCAGAATGGACTGGTTGGATCTCCTTGCAGTTCAAGGGACTCTCAAGAGTCTTTTCCAACACCACACTTCAAAAGCATCAATTCTTCGGCACTCAGCTTTCTTCACAGTCCAACTCTCAGATCCATACATGGCCACTGGAAAAACCATAGCCTTGACTAGACAGACCTTTGTTGGCAAAGTAATGTCTCTGCTTCAATATGCTATCTAGGTTGATCATAACTTTCCTTCCAAGGAGTAAGCATCTTTTAATTTCATGGCTACAGTCACCATCTGCAGTGATTTTGGAACCCAAAAAAGTAAAGTCTGACACTGTTTCCACTGTTTCCCCATCTATTTCCCATTAAGGTTAAAACACATTAAATATGATTAGTATGAATAGATTAACGGAGCATCTGTTCTTTAACTCAGAAGTTTTAGCATTCTTGTTTTTAGGCTGAATTGAATCAACACTTTAGAATGGTGGCAACTTATTATTCCTTTCCTTTTGACTTTTGTGTCCAAGTATAATGAGTGAAATGTGAATCTCATGGTTGGTTTTAGAGATACCCACATAGAAAGAAGCACAGGGTGACAAACAGAAGTGTGGCATTCAGTCTGTGGGTTATTAACGAAGGAAATAAAGTAAACTCTACTAAGAAGTATAAAGTTCTGACAAAGAAACATATTTATGGAGATTGGAAAACTTTTTGCTGCCGCTGCTAAGTTGCTTCAGTCCTGTCTGACTCTGTGCGACCGTAAGAGAGTCATTTCCTAGGCAGGTTGATAAGAAGTTTATGGGTCCCCAAGGCGAGAGGGGTCTAGAATTCTCAAGGAGGAAGAAAGGACACACTTTTTCCCCCTCTACATTCCTTAGGATTACATTACAATAATGTATCCTGCTTGAGTACAGTCTCTGGAAAAAACCTTCTGGCTAATCCTGTTATCTTAAGGTGTAAATTATGTAAGTAGGTCTAGTGAGGTCTTTACAACCTCCAGACATTCTTTTGATTCACTGTAAAAACTAATTAGAGAGTATATAACCCCATGGCTAACACTAGCAAGGGGGTAGTCTTTATACTCCCTTCTGATGCCTATGTCAGAAGCTTTCTCTATCTCCTTTATACTTTAATAAAACTTCATTACACAAAAGCTCTGAGGGATCAAGCCTTGTCTCTGGCCCCGGATTGAATTCTTCTCCTCTGGAAGCCAAGAATCCCAGCATCTTTCCGTGGTTCAGCAACAACCTTTCATCTTGGGGGCTCATCTGGGATTCTTCAGGACAAGGTAAGGATGCTTGGAGACCTAGTTCTTTGTTCTCCTAGCAAACACGTTTTCTGCTGTACTTTACTAACTCTACGGTGTGCTTGTGTGAATGAATGAAATGCCTTGAACTAAGCAAGTGAGGATCCCTGCTCTGTGGTCCCGCTCGATCTCATACGGCTATAGCAGAAACCTGTCGAGGGTTTATACCGACCTGCCAATGCCAAGAGGCACCCAATGTCTCCTTTTGGGGACCGACCAGAAATGGGTAAAGCATGTGGACCAAACTCTCCTTTCTTGGTCAAACTTTTTGGTCTCTTTGACCATTTCATAACTCCTTGGAAATTAGAAGTACTAACCTAATCTGTAGGATCATAGACTTTCAAGGGACTTGTGATCTATGCTGTTACTGTGTACTGTTACTTAGATCCCAAGCTTGGATTGGTAGTCAGGAAGCACTTAGCCTTGCTAGGCATGGAAAGTTTGGAAGCTAGATGGAGTTCTATCTCCAAGAGCATCTCTGAGGTTAAAGGTTACTCAGATTGGAACTATAACGGGTTTTTTTCCTTTGGTAACGCTGGCTCTTAGTGGACCAGAGGAGGCTCTTATACTTGTGTGGTGACGCTTGGAAGGAACATCTCAGTTTTATGTTTGTATCTATCTTATTGTGGTCAGGAATATACTCAGGGTCATACACAGGCACTCAGGTGACGAATGTTTTCCCCAGCAGTTTAGCCTGGGAGGCATTCCAGAAGGTTACTCTGTTTGCACCCTGGGTGGCATCAGAGGCAAGCAAGGTTTTAATGGTGAGGAGCTAGACGTCAGTCAGGGATGCCATCGGGTCTACCCCTGTGCATCTTCACCCCATTTTGTTGGTAGAACCAGGAGGGACGAGTATGTCACCTGCGTTGGTAAGGGACAGACTAAGTCTGACCAGGAAAAAAAAGCTTTGGTGTAAAGTCTGTCTATACCCCCATCTAGAGCAGGGAGGGACGCCTCCAGTAGAAAGAGGGCACTGGTTGCTTTTTTTCTCTCTTACAGATGGTAGCTAACAATTCCAGCCTCACTCCTTTAAACTGTATCCTATAGATTTGGTCCCCAGGGTCCCCAGGGCTTAAAGAAGACACACCTGGTCTTCCTATGTGATACTGCATGGCCGTGGTACCCACTGGAGGACGGCAAATGGTGGCCAGTTGGAGGGTCTCTTAAGTATAATACTGTTTTACAATTATACTGGTTCTGTAGAAAACAAGGGAAATGGGTAGAAGTAGCCTATGTGTTGCCCTTTTTTCTCTCTGTGAAATATGCCAGACTTGTGTCCTAAGGGTATAGATTTGGGTGTGAAACCTTCAGCTCCCTCCTCTCCTCCTACTTTGCTAGATGAGATGGAGGACAGGCGACAAAGAGATAAAGAAAAGCAGAGATAAAGAAAAGCTCCAATCTATCCCTGGGATCATATGTGCAGAGCAGCCAGAGAGACTAAGGAACAGCCACACAAACTGCTGCCTCTTCATGAAGCACCCACCAGGAGAAATAATCAGTCTATGAGAGTTAATAAACCTTTTTCTTATCAAGAAATACAAAGAATCAAGGAGGATCTGGGAGACTATTTAGAGGCCCCCCAAAAATAGAGCTTTTAAAGGTGTTACTTTGCTTTCTGACCTTACTTGGAAGGATGTGATGTATATCTTGGGACAAAAGCTGACTCCCGACTCAAAGACTCGAGTTTTGGGAAAAGCGGTTGCTTATGGAGATGATGGACAGGGAGGCCTGGTGTGCTGGGATTCATGGGGTCGCAAAGAGTCGGACACGACTGAGTGACTGAACTGAACCGAACTGATGGAGATGAATGGTTTGGTAATGAATCAGTAGGGAAGAGGGAGGACAAGATAACCACCCTCCCCACTGGGAATCAGGCGGTCCCAATTACAGAACCAGACTGAGACTACAACACAGCTAAAGGAAGATGGGATCAGAGTCATTTTGTCAGATGTATTCTTGAAGGACTCAGGCAGGTGCATGTTAAGCCTTTCAGTTCAGTTTAGTTCAGTCGCTCAGTCGTGTCTGACTCTTCGCGACGCCATGAATCCCAGCACACCAGGCCTCCCTGTCCATCACCAACTCCCGGAGTTCACCCAGACTCACATCCATTGAGTCAGTGATGCCATCCAGCCATCTCATCCTCTGTCGTCCCCTTCTCCTCCTGCCCCCAATCCCTCCCAGCATCAGAGTCTTTTCCAATGAGTCAACTCTTCACCTGAGGTGGCCAAAGTACTGGAGTTTCAGCTGTAGCATCATTCCTTCCAAAGAAATCCCGGGGCTGATAGCCTTTAGAATGGACTGGTTGGATCTCCTTGCAGTCCAGGGGACTCTCAAGAGTCTTCTCCAACACCACAGTTCAAAAGCATCAATTCTTCGGCACTCAGCTTTCTTCACAGTCCAACTCTCAGATCCATACATGGCCACTGGAAAAACCCTAGCCTTGACTAGACAGACCTTTGTTGGCAAAGTAATGTCTCTGCTTTTGAATATGCTATCTAGGTTGGTCATAACTTTCCTTCCAAGGAGTAAGCGTCTTTTAATTTCATGGCGGCAGTCACCATCTGCTGTGATTTTGGAGCCCAAAAAATAAAGTCGGGCATTGTTTCCACTGTTTCCCCATCTATTTCCCACGAAGTGATGGGACCAGATGCCATGATCTTCGTTTTC
>NW_011494960.1:1877227-1893229 GCF_000754665.1 Bison bison bison | reverse complement strand
CCGTCTCTTCTTAATATCTTCTGCTTCTGTTAGGTCCATACCATTTCTGTCCTTTATCGAGCCCATCTTTGCATGAAATGTTCCCTTGGTATCTCTAATTTTCTTGAAGAGATCTCTAGTCTTTCCCATTCTGTTGTTTTCCTCTATTTCTTTGCATTGATTGCTGAAGAAGGCTTTCTTATCTCTTCCTTCTATTCTTTGGAACTCTGCATTCAGATGCTTATGTCTTTCCTTTTCTCCTTTGCTTTTAGCTTCTCTTTTCACAGCTATTTGTAAGGCCTCCCCAGACAGCCATTTTGCTTTTTTGCATTTCTTTTCCATGGGGATGGTCTTGATCCCTGTCTCCTGTACAATGTCACTAACCTCCGTCCATAGTTCATCAGGCACTCTATCAGATCTAGGCCCTTAAATCTATTTCTCACTTCCACTGTATAATCATAAGGGATTTGATTTAGGTCATACCTGAATGGTCTGCGATTCATGGGGTCGCAAAGAGTCGGACACGACTGAGCGACTGAACTGAAATGAACAGAACTGAATGGTCTAGTGGTTTTCCCTACTTTCTTCAGTTTAAGTCTGAATTTGGCAATAAGGAGTTCATGATCTGAGCCACAGTCAGCTCCTAGTCTTGTTTTTGCTGACTATATAGAGCTTTTCCATCTTTGGCTGCAAAGAATATAATTAATCTGATTTTGGTGTTGACCATCTGGTGATGTCCATGTATAGAGTCTTCACTTGTGTTCTTGGAAGAGGGTGTTTGTTATGACCAGTGCATTTTCTTGGCAAAACTCTATTAGTCTTTGCCCTAGTTCATTCCGTATTCCAAGGCCAAATTTGCCTGTTACTCCAGGGTTTCTTGACTTCCTACTTTTGCATTCCAGTCCCCTATAATGAAAAGGACATCTTTTTTGGATGTTAGTTCTAAAAGGTCTTGTAGGTCTTCATAGAACCATTCAACTTCAGCTTCTTCAGCGTTACTGGTTGGGGCATAGACTTGGATTACTGTGATATTGAATGGTTTGCCTTGGAAATGAACAGAGATCATTGTATCATTTTTGAGATTGCATCCAAGTACTGCATTTTGGACTCTTTTGTTGACCATGATGGCTACTCCATTTCTTCTGAGGGATTCCTGCCCGCAGTAGTAGATATAATGGTCATCTGAGTTAAATTCACCCATTCCAGTCCATTTTAGTTCACTGATTCCTAGAATGTTGACATTCACTCTTGCCATCTCTTGTTTGACCACTTCCAAATTGCCTTGATTCATGGACCTGACATTCCAGGTTCCTATGCAATATTGCTCTTTACAGCATTGGACCTTGCTTCTATCACCAGTCACATCCACAGCTGGGTATTCTTTTTGCTTTGGCTCCATCCCTTCATTCTTTCTGGAGTTATTTTTCCACTCATCTCCAATAGCATATTGGGCACCTACTGACCTGGGGAGTTCCTCTTTCAGTATCCTATTATTTTGCCTTTTCACACTGTTCATGGGGTTCTCAAGGCAAGAATACTGAAGTGGTTTGCCATTCCCTTCTCCAGTGGACCACGTTCTGTCAGATCTCTCCACCTTGACCCGCCCATCTTGGGTTGCCCCATGGGCATGGCTTAGTTTCATTGAGTTAGACAAGGCTGTGGTCCTAGTGTGATTAGATTTACTAGTTTTCTGTGAGTATGGTTTCAGTGTGTCTGCCCTCTGATGCCCTCTTAGAACACCTACCATCTTACTTGGGTTTCTCTTACCTTGGGCGTGGGGTATCTCTTCATGGCTGCTCCAGCAAAGTGCAGCTGCTGCTCCTTACCTTGGACAAGGGGTATCTCCTCGTCCTTCCTGACCTTCAACGTGGGATAGCTCCTCTAGGCCCTCCTGCGCCCACGCAGCCACAGCTCCTTGGACGTGGGGCTAAGCCTTTAAACTATGGCAAATTGGCAGACATAGAACAGGAGGAGAAGGAAGCTCTTGGTAAATTCCTAGATAGATTGAGAGATTGAGATTGATTCTGAAAGTGAAGAGGGAGAAGTGATCTTAAAGGATAGATTTCTCACTCAGTTGGCTCCAGATATCTGCCATAAGCTATTAAAATGGACATATGGACCAAATCAGTCTTTAGATACTCTGTTACAACTGGCTCAGACAGTCTATTATGGTAGGGAATATGAGGAAAAGAAAGAAAGGCAGAAAAAGACAAAGGAAAAGGCAGAAGCCTTCGCAATGCCTATGAAAAACGTTCTTAAACAGCCTGAGAAAAATGTCCAGAGGGACCCAGGTGAAAAGGGATGGGCTTGCTATTACTGTGGAAAGGAGGGGCACCTCAAGTGGGATTGTCCTCAGGCGTCTAAGCTGCGCCCCGGCTCCACGTCCGGTCTTCAAAGGACCACACTGGAAGAGAGACTGTCCCCAGAGGCGCAGGTCTCCGGGGTTGGACTCTCAAGACAATCAGGACTGAAGGTGCCCCGGGGGTCCCCACACAAGCTCCCGTCCTAATTACACCTGAGGAACCCCGGGTATTAATAACTGTGAGGGGGGGGCAATCCATCGATTTCCTTTTAGATACTGGAGCAACTTACTCCGTGCTTACTGAAGCCCCTGGCCCACTTTCTTCTGGATCCGCTTCCGTAATGGGACTGTCTGGACGAGCAGAAACGTATTACTTCAGTGTTTCTGTCAGTTGTGACTGGGATTCGGTGCTATTTTCACACGAGTTTCTGATCGTGCCAGAGTCTCCCTCACCGCTTTTGGGAAGGGATATACTGAGCAAGGTCCATGCCTCTGTTTTCATAAATATGGAGCCTTCCCTTTCTCTCCCTTTAATTGAGCAAATGTAAATCCTAGAGTATGGGCTGATGGAAAATCTGTGGCTTGAACACAAAATGCTATTCCTTTAGTTGTCAAGCTCAAAGACCCGCACTTATTTCCACATTAGAAGCAGTATCCACTGAAACCTGAGGTTAAGGAAGGGTTAAAACCCATCATAGAAAATTTAAAGGAGCAGGGCCTATTAATTCCCTGTAACAGTCCATGCAACACTCCTATTTTGGGTATAAAGAAATCAAATGGTAAATGGAGACTACTTCAAGATTTACGAATAATAAATGAGGCTGTAGTTCCTTTACACCAGTGGTGCCTAATCCTTATACTCTATTGTCTGAAATTCCAGAACGAGCCAAATATTTCTCAGTAATTGATTTAAAAGGTGCCTTCTATTCAGTGCCTTTGGTGGAGGAAGTCAATTTCTATTTGCCTTTGAGGACCCTACGCATCCAGCTTCTCAGTTAACCTGGACAGTTTTGCCCCAGGGATTTTGTAACAGTCCTCACTTACTTGGACAAAGTTTGTCATGGGATCTACAAAACTTTAATAGCTCCAAAGGGGTGGTGTTGCAATATGTAGATGATATTTTGCTCTGTGCTGAGACAGAGGAAGCTTGTTTGTGAGCCTCAAACAAGCTTTAAGAAGATTTCTTAAACTTTCTGGCAGGCTGTGGTTACAAGGCATCAAGAGAAAAGGCTCAGCTTTGTCAACAATCTGTTAGATATCTGGGCCTAATCATATCAGAAGGGACTAGGGCCATAGGCCCCGAGAGAATTAAACCTATACTAAATCATCCTCTACCTATGACTTTAAGACAATTACGAGGATTTTTGGGAATCACAGATTACTGTCGCATTTGGATTCCAGGTTATGGGGAACTTGCCCGGCCTTTATATAAACTTATAGTTGAAACTCAGCAGGCCCAAACTGACAAACTGGTTTGGTCTCCAGATACTCAAAAGGCTTTTAAGGTTCTTCAGACTGCTCTCCTGCAAGCTCCTGCTCTGAGCTTGCCCACAGGGTTAGAATTTGTTTGTCACTGAAAGAAAAGGTGTGGCCTTGGGAGTTTTGACACAACCCCGAGGGCTGCATCAGCAACCTATTGCTTATCTAAGCAGAAAATTAGATGTAGTTTCACGTGGGTGGCCCCACTGCCTAAGAGTAATTGGGGCAGCAGCTTTATTAGCACCTGAAGCTTTAAAAATAATTAATGGATGAAAGCTTACTGTACTGACTTCTCATGATGTGAGTGGAATCTTAAATTCTAAGGTTACTATTTGGATGACAGACAGTAGGCTTCTTAAATATCAGTCATTGTCGTTAGAAGGACCAGTAACTAAGCTTAAAGTTTGTGGAAATTTAAATCCTGCCACTTTCCTTCCTGAGAAGGAAAATGAAACACCTGATCACGATAGTTCCCAATTCCAAACTTTAAACTATGCCACTCAGGAAGATCTAACGGATACCCCACTAGACAATCCCGACATGGAAATATTTACTGATGGCAGTTCTTTTGTTCGGGATGGAAAGCATAAAGCAGGTTACACCGTGGTGACTGCTAAACAGGTTTTAGAAGCAAAATCTCTCCCCCAGGGAACCAGTGCTCAGTTAGCTGAGCTTGTGGCTCTGACCTGAGCTCTAGAGTTAAGCAAAGGGCAGCGGGTAAATATCTACACTGATTCTAAGTATGCTTATTTGACTTTACATGCTCATGCTGCAATATGGAAAGAGACAGTTTAAAACAGCAACAGGAGAACCTATTAAGCATTTCAGAGAGATCGAGAGACTTTTTAACTGCTATATATTGTCCTAAAGAAGTAGCTGTTATGTACTGCAAAGGGCACAGCAGGGATGGGAGTAAAATAGCCAAAGGTAATCATCTGGCTGACTGTCAAGCCAGAAAAGCTGCACTTTACGAAACCCCTTCACTACAGACGCCTTTGATCTGGACAGGTCCTGTGGAACAGGAAAGACCACAATGTACTGAGGAAGAATTAGAAAGATATGAGAAAAGAGGAGCAAAGATTACTGATAAAGGATGGTTACAGTCCGAGGATGGACGATTAATAATTCCTGAAAGTGCTTAATGGAAAATTCTTAAGGGTTTACACCAGAGTTTTCATTTGGGTGCAGAGAGTACTTACCAGATGGCTTCTCGTTTGTTTGAAGGTAAAAATGTAACGAAAACTTTAAGCAATATTATCAAAAGGTGTGAGGTTCGTCAGAAAAATAGCCTAAAGACTGAAAAGCTAGCAAAATCTGGATTACAATGAAGTGAAAAGTATCCTGGAGAGGACTGGGAAATTGATTTTACTCATGTACCAAAAGCTAATGGGTATTCTTGCTTACAAGTTTGGGTGGATACTTTTACTGGATGGATTGAGGCTTTTCCCTGTCGTAGTGAACAGGCTAAGGAGGTTACAAGGATTTTAATCCATGAAATTATCTCCAGGTTTGGGCTGCCATGGAGCCTTCAGAGTGACAATGGCTCCGCCTTTAAAGCTGCTGTAACTCAGGGGGTGTCTAAAGCTTTAGGAATACAGTATCATTTACACTGTTCCTGGAGACCCCAATCCTCAGGAAAGGTTGAAAAAGCTAATGACATTATCAAAAGACATCTGTGCAAATTAACTCAAGAGACACAGGACAATTGGATTAAAGTCCTACCCATAGCTTTAATGAGGGCTTGAACTGCCCCAAAAAAGGAGGGACTGTCCCCCTTTGAATGTATTTATGGAAGGCCTTTCTTACGCACAGACATTGTTATAGACCCTGAAGCCTTGGAATTAACTAGTCATATAACTCAGCTCTCAGCTTTTCAACAGACATTAACAGAACTCCGGGAGACAGCTCCTGACCCAGACTCTGAGTCAAGCAAGCCTCTATTTGAGCCAGGAACCAAGGTCCTCATAAAAACATTGGTGTCTGGGGGCCCATCCCTTGAGCCCCTCTGGGAAGGCCCTTACGAGGTTATTCTTTCTTCTCCCACAGCTGTCAAAGGGCCAGAAATTGATTTATGGGTACATCACACTCGAGTTAAGAGGTGGCACCCTGACCAGAACTATGTGACTTCATTTTATGTCTTTACTTTCTATGCTCTGACTTTGTACTTTTCAGATGGGCCTGATAACTATGTGAGCCTACTTCTGCTGACTCCAAAAAGTCTTGAGTCTGCTGTTTAATCCTCAAGACAATGCTTCCTGTCCTGGGCTCACTCCTATGCTGAATCCACAATCAGTCTAACTGCTGGGTCTGTGGAGTGCTCCCCTTTTCAAGAGTGGAAGGCTTCCCGTGGTGGACATCTCCACTTCAAAGAAAAGACTTTCTCCAAGTCTGTGAATACCTTCAACAACAATCATATGCGATGCCTCTTCATCTGATGACATCTAACAACCTTAAGATGGACTGATGTAACTATGGACATAATGTGACTTTTCATTTTGATTTTAAGTTGGTTTAATGACTATTTTGCCTTACATCTGTAACTGTATAATGGGGTTTTCTAACCATCTAAAAGCTTTTAAGTTACAAATGGTTGTTCAAGTTCCTACGAGTGTCACAGACTCCTCCAACTATTACTTGGGGCCCCTGGATCAGAGACCCTCAATATGCAGGTTAGGAGAATATGTTGCCTCAACAATTTAGGGGCCATGCCCCTAAACAGCAGGAGGTAGTTATGGAATGAAAACGACGCCCCTTTCCCTTGGCATAATTCTCCTAAAAGAAAAGAGGGGAATGAAAGAGTGATTTCCTAAGCAGGTTGATAAGAAGTCTATGGGTCCCCAAGGAGAGAGGAGTCTGGAATTCTCAAGGAGGAAAAAAGGACAAACTTTTTTCCCTTCTACATTCCTTAGGATTATATAACAATAATGTATCCTGCTTGAGGACAGTCTCTGGAAAAACCCTTCTGGCTAATCCTGTTATCTTAAGGTGTAAATTATGGAGTAGGTCTAGTGAGGTCTTTCCAACCTCCAGACATTCTTTTGATTCACTGTAATAACTAATTAGAGAGTATATAACTCCATGGCTAACACTAGCAAGGGGTACTCTTTTTACCCCCTTCTGATGCCAATGTCAGAAGCTTTCTCTATCTCCTTTATACTTCAATAAAACTATTACACAAAAGCTCTGAGTGATCAAGCCTCATCTCTGGCCCTGGATTGAATTTTCCTCTGGAAGCCAAGAATCCCGGTGTCTTTGCGTGGTTCAGCAACAACCTTTCAACCCCAGAGACGGCAGCCCTCCAGGCTACCCCGTCCCTGGGATTCTCCAGGCAAGAACACTGGAGTGTGTTGCCATTTCCTGCTCCAATGCATGAAAGTGAAAGTGAAGTTGCTCAGTCGTGTCTGACTCTTGGCGACCCCATGGACTGCAGCCTACCAGCCTCCTCCATCCATGGGATTTTCCAGGCAAGACTACTGGAATGGGTTGCCATTGCCTTCTCCGAGAAAACTTTTTACAAGATACTAAAAATCATATTTGTATAATACAATCCACATTTACTCAAATCTCATTAAGTAGCAATGAAAAAACCACCTCACTCTTCTCCAGTCCATAAGATGGGGCTAATTATTTATTTCTTAGAGTTGTAAGATTTAAGAAACAGTATAAAGCATGCTCAAGTATTATTTTACTTTTCTTTCAAATTATTTGGGGATAATTTCTTATGTGGCTGAAGTTTGCACAGAGACAGCAAAAGAGGAAATAGAGAATGGCTTACCAAAGGGACATAAAGCTTCTTTCTCCATCAGAATCAATCATTAGAATACATCATAATTTTCTTTATAATATTAAAATAGTGTGCTGAATAACTCAGAATAATTTTTAGAATCAGAAGGTCTAGCTACTTTGCAAATGTTATTATTTTTTTCTAGAGTGGCTAGAAGTCATACCGGGGTAGTATAGCATCAAATTTCTGAGTGCACTCTTCAGAATGTGTTCATGTTTAGAAAAAGAATGTCCAGCAGGTGGCGCCACAATCATATATGTTACACAATGACAATTTTGTAGAGAGGGAGAAAGCAAAAATTATTATATAGCCAGAAGATGGTGCTAGGTGACCAATCTTTAAAAACTAAGATCTGCATTTGAAATCGGCAACTTCGTTTTAGTGAACTCCAGGGTTTGAATCAGGACGTGGTTAACAATACTGTTTGAAATTCTTTAATTTTAAACTTCAAATTTATTATTTTTACGATAAAGGAATCCTCACCAGCTCATGAAAGGAAGAAATACTTTTCTACTCTACTTTTATAACTCACGGTTATTGCAAAGAAAAGAGATTCTATGTAAATTTTTAAAATTTGACTGTTTCTCTAATTTCGTATGTTTCAAAATTATATATTTTTTTAAAAAATATAAGGACTTATCCACTTCTAAATTCCTTGCTCTTTTTCTTCCATTCTTCCACTAAGACTCCCTCAGCAAGATGAGGCACTGAATTAGAAGATCTAGATTAGCAGATATATTTTATGGCTTGCCCAAATTAGGGGGAAAAATATTTTGAAACATTTCATCTATTGTTTTTTGAGAACCCTTTTCTGAAATACTGTTTAACTTTTTTGTACATTCTGTTGTCAATGTTCAAGTCTCTAATCACTTTAAAATGATAGAAAATAAAAATTAAACTGCTTCATAAAGTTTAAACATATATTAATACAAAACTTTTATTCTAAAAATTGGTGTTGGTTCTTTTTGGAATTCTCACCATTTGCCTACTACATATCTTTCACATGCATCCATTACTTCCCAGTCACCCCTTCTCCTTCATTCTCTGGCCTCAGCTATTGTACTGTTCGAATGGAGAAGGAAATTCTAGTGAATGAGAATGTCATACCTGACATATGGGAGGCTCTCAATAAATATTAGTTGATTGATGGAATGAATGCCCAAAGAAAAATATCAGAGGACTCTGGAAAGTGTAATTGATTTTATGGGTTCAGAAAATCTTGCACTGGCAAGATGGTGACCCTTAAGAGAAACCTTAGGGTGCAGATGAGAGCCGTCTTCAGACATCTACAAGGCTGTCAGGTGAAAAAGAGTGAAGCTTATTCTTTGTGGACCCAAAGTGGTGATCTAAGACCAAAAGTTTACAGAGAAAATGAAATCCAAAATTTATAAAACCGAGTGTCTGAAAATAGGACAAATTTTTACAATAGGTGGAGACCTGCCTATAGCTAACACACATTTGATCATAAGCTAGTAGTCAATTTTGTGAAGGGCAAAAAAGTGAAGTCAAGGACCAGCAGGGCAATTAAGGCCTTTGAAGTTCCTTTGAGCTTTGAGATGCTGCTGCTGCTGCTGAGATGCTATGAAGGTATAATTTGTTCAAAAGATTATTTCTGTCTTTGCCATGCTGATTGCATCCTGAAACCAACGTTGAATGGAGTATGGGTGTACACTAAGTGTACACTTCCTCCTTAGAGTTTTGGGGAATAAGTTTCATTGTGATTAGGACTTGAGAGAATATGTGACTTCCTAACATGTACCACTCATTTCAGCTTAAATATACACTGTCAACCTCTTCTTGGAATATACCTGAAAGGAAATGTAACTAGAATTGCTTCAGATGTATTCTTTTCCTTGATAACTGAAATTATCTGTTTCAAATTACATTATTTTGTTTAACATTTACTGGCTCACTGATAACATTTACTGATAAATTTTTGAGAATACATTTGGTTTTGGGAACAATAAAACTTTTAAAGTTTGTTTTTGAGGGGTGATCTAAATTCTGCATTTCACGTATCTTCTCAAGTTCATCCATAAATGAAAGTGGTTAATCAGGTCTTTGTTTCATGAACCTAATTTCAGTCAGCTGTAGAAAAGTGATCAAGATGTTTACACTTAATATACAAGCTCCTAACTTTTATGCCTCAACCCAGATTTTATATTAAACTACAAACAAAAACATTAATTTACCCTCAGGCCTCATGATACTATATACAGGAAACAATTCTTAACTATTTTTGGTAGATTGAAAACAAAACCTGCATTTGAAGAGTTTTCCTCACAGCAATTTAATTCCAAGTATACTGAGGTATAATAATATTTTCATGAACCAAAATAAGGAAATAATCTTTAAGTTGATTAATAGGATATAGGTTAAATACACTACATATATAAAATGGGCCACAATATAGGCTTTTAAAAGACTAAAGTAGTGTAATATAGACTGAGATGGAAATATATCCAGGATATATTGTTAATAAAAATTATTGATTAGCAAAGAGTATGGATATTTGTGTTCAAATGGTCCTTGAATTCCCTTTTCTGTCCCTCATCAAATTGACTACTAGCTTATGATTAAACATGTCGAAGTTATATATTTCTCCACCTATTGTAAAAATTTGTCATATTTTCAGATACTTGGCTTTTTAAATCTTGGATTTCATTCTTTTGAACTAATTTGTGTTCACTATTTGTGAATAAACAGTGTTCCCATTTTTAAAAAATGATGTGAATACATCAAAAGATATCAGAAAGTCTTTATCCAATCTGGTAGCAGCAGTTTTCTCTGTGCATATTGGAACAGCTGCAAACATGAAAATTGGAGTCTCCCTTTTGATACACTTTATTGTGGGTCAAATTTTTCCCACATGCATTTATCTTTAAAAAGAAAATCTAAGAAGGACACAGAATAATACAATCTATTGTTCACTTTCTTCTATAAGAATAAAGAGGAGGAAATGAATCATGGCCAAACAGAGTCTAAGATGATATTCATTTCCAGTGTACACTGTCAAAACTCAGAGCTCTGTTGTGAGAAGAATACTAATGAAATCACACATAGGGATCAGAATAAGTAAACATAGACTTCAAATCATCCTTGATCTTGGTCTTACCAGCTCCAGCAGAAACTCTAGCCTTCTACAAAGTCTCTTTTTACCTAGAATTTTCTTTAGGCCCAAGGGATTGTTCACGGCTCTATTTCACTGTGTTTCGTCCTGCCAGGTTGGACACCACCATTTCCCCTAGGACTGTTGTTACTTTACTGGTGGATATGGCAGAAATCTTTGATTTCTGAAATCAAAGAAATGTACAACTCTTTGCTCTTACCTACATGCCATGATTTCTCTCAGCAAGCTTGAGTAGACAGAGGGACCGTGCCTGTAATGATGAACAAAGCGCATTTCTGGGAAGAGTAAAGAGACCATCTTATTTGAAATAAAGAATTTGTAGTGGAGAGAAATGGCATAAAATTTAAAAGGAATATTTTTGTTACACAAGATATAATACTTATTGTTGTTGAGTCACTAAGTTGTGCCCGACTCTTTGTGACCCCATGGACTGCAGCATGCCAGGCTTCCCCATCCTTCACTGTCTGCTGGAGTTTGCTCAAACTCACGTCCATTGATGTCCGGTGATGCCATCCAACCATCTCATCCTCTCTTGTTCCCTTCTCCTGTTGCCTTCAATCTTTCCCAGCATCAAGGTCTTTTCCAACGAGTCATCTCTTCACATCAGGTGGCCAAAGTATTAGAGCTTTAGCATCAGTCCTTCCACTGAATATTCAGGGCTGATTTCCTTTAGGATTGATTGGTTTGATCTCCTTGCTGTCCAAGGGACTCTCAAGAGTCTTCTCCAGCACCACAGTTTGAAAGTATCAATTCTTCAGCACTCAGCCTTCTTTATGGTCCACCTTTCACATCCATTCATGACCACTGGAAAACCACAGCTTTGACTATTCTTATAGTCACAACATAATAAAATACAGGTGACTCAGTAAAGCTTAATTTAGAAAACAGAAATTATTCCAAGTATTTTAAAGAGAAAATAATTTAACACAAGATATTATGTGCTTACACAACTTTGAGAGGGTGGAAAGAACAGGTGCTGGACGCTTTCTGGACTGGCTCCCAGAGTAATGCAGAGCTGAACCACAAGGCGAGCTACAGTCTCAGAGGCGGCCGCTACTCCTCGCTGTGACAATGGCCTCACTCTGGACAAACAGCAAGGTGAAGCTGTGACTTGGATAACAGAAATCCAGACTAGGAAGTCACTCTGTGTTTTAATATCCACAGACCTGTAACACAGACACTGGAGTGCAGCTATGGGAAAGTTTTGCATTTTTAAATTGTCAGCAGCAAGAGTCAAGAGTGATAGGGAAATGGCCGTTTCTTCTTTCTGCCTTCCAAATCTTTCTGAAATACTGGTGGTGGTGCTTTAGTTGCTAAGTCGTGTCCAACTCTTGCGACCCCATAGACTGTAGCCTGCAAGGCTCCTCTGTCCATGGGATTCTCCAGGCAAAAATATTGGAATGGGTTGCCATTTCCTTCTCTAGGGTATCTTCCCAACCCAGGAATCAAACCTGGGTCTCCCCACTAGCAGGCAGATTCTTTACTGACTGAGCTACAAGGAAAGCCTGTTTACCCTAATTACTCCTTTTAATTGTACAAGTAAAGATGCAGTTTCAACCTTCCCTGAGTGTCTGCGGAGGACTGGTTCCAAGACCACCACTCCGCCCATACCAAAAGCCAGGGATATTCAAGGCCCTCCTGGAACATGGTGTGGTTTTCATCCTGCCCTTGGATTACTGGTGGTAAGTAGTTTGCATCCAGAACACTAGCTACAAAAGTATTTTGAGGATTTAGATGATAACTTTCCAAACCCTCCAAAATGAAGAAGAGTGCATCTGAAACTAACACAACATTGTAAATCAACTGCAATCCAACAAAAATTAGAAAAAAATATTATAAACAAACAACATAAGTGTAGAAGAGTGGAATGGCAGTTGAGAATCAAAGTATCCACCACACATGGGGAAGCTCCAAAAAACTACTAATAATATGATCATCCAGATAAAGTAGTTATTGACATTCTGTCGCACTTTTATTTTCTTTCTGTTAGCTTCTCTCACTCTTATCTACCAATCTATCTATAGCTCATCTACTCAATTTGAAATAGTTATTATTTTTCTAGCTGGTTCAGCAGACCTTTTTACCCTTCTTCAGGTAAAAACAATATCTGTTTTCCTTTAAGGAAACTCTGTCTCAATTCATATCCTTGTTGCCTGAGCTGACAAGCTTTATCCCCTTCAACCCTAGCACCTGAAAGTGCTACTTATAGGTTAAACTTGAACCCTACTCATGGTTGACTTCAGTTTTTATCAGTGGTATCTGGATCATGCTGCTGCTAAGTCGCTTCAGTCGTGTCTGACTCTATGCGACCCCAAAGACGGCAGCCCACCAGGGTCCTCCGTCCCTGGGATTCTCCAGGCAAGAACACTGGAATGGGTTGCCATTTCCTTCTCCAATGAATGAAAGTGAAAAGTGAAAGTGAAGTCGCTCAGTCGTGTCTGACTCTTCATGACCCCATGTACTGGAGCCTACCAGGCTCCTCCGCCTATGGGATTTTCCAGGCAAGAGTACTGGAGTAGGGTGCCATCGTCTTCTCCAATCTGGATCATAGACTAGGAAATACTTTGTAACTTGTGATTTTCATGGATCAATATGGATTGAGACACACAGAGAGAAAGGTTTATTATTAAGAATTGGCTCATATGAAAGTTCTATGATCTGTGATCTGCAAACTGTAGACCCAAGAAAGTCAGTGGTATAAATCAGGGTAAGTCTGAAGGCCTAAGAACCAGGGGTGAAGTGAAAGTTGCTCACTTGTGTCCTACTCTTTGCCACTCCATGGACGGAACAGTCCATGGAATTCTCCAGGCCAGAATACTGGAGTGGGTAGCCTTTCCCTTCTGCATGGGATCTTCCCAACCTAGGGATCAAACCCAGATCTTCTGCATTGCAGGCAGATTCTTTACCAACTGAGCCACAAGGGAAGCCCAAGAACCAGGGGAGTGATGCTTAAAATCCTAGTCTGGAGGGCCAGATAAGATGCCCCAGTAAGCAGGGAAACAAGAAAGGTGAATTCCAAGTTTCTCTACCTGGTCTATTCAGCCCTCAACAGATTGAATGATACCCATCTGCTGTGGGGAGGCCAATCTACTTTCCTGGATGGACTGATTCAAGTGTTAATCTCATCTGAAAACACCCTTACAGATAAATCCAGACATATTTTGAAGATGTTTCTATTAGTTAATTGGATTGAGAAAAATTTAGAAATTCAAGGTAATGCTGTTGTGTTGTGAATGTTATCAATATTAAGATTCATCAGTGAAAACAGTAGCTGCTGCTTTAATTCCCTTGGTTTACTTTTGTCCAATGTTTAGAGCAGTGTTTCTCAATAGTTATCCCTAAAGTTATGAAGACAACTTTTTATCAGTCTTCCGCCCCATCCCTTTCTGTGGCTTTCATGAAAAAAGAGACAACTCATCTCTGTGACTCTTCCCTCAATCCTTCTTCTTCATGTTTGACATTTTTAGATGCGCCTGAAGTCTAAGTGGTTTTATGGGAAAGAGTATCTCAGGAAATATCAAATATAAGGGCTTTAAAGTCAGACAAGCTTGCATTTGAAGACCAGCTCCATCTCTTTACTGTTGTGTGTGGTGGTTTAGTCATGTTGCAGTCATGGGAAGATCACTTGGAGCCTCAGATTAGTTATTTCCAAGATAGGAGTTTTAAAACCACTAGAGGTGGCCCTAGTGGTTAAGGACTGGCTGCCAATGTAGAAGACAGAAGAGAAGCAGGTTCGAGCCCCTGAAAAAGGGAATGGCAAGCCACTCTGGTATCCTTGCCTGGAGAATCCCATGGGCAGAGGAGCCTGGCGGGCTATGGTCCAGAGGGTTGTAAAGAGTCGGACATGGCTGAAGCAACTGAGCACACGCACAGAGATAAAGCATAAAAGTAACATGTTTAGCACACCAGAGAATATTGTTCAAGAAACAAATGATTAATAATATTATCATCTATTTTTATTCAATCTGATGAATAGAACAATAATGATGGTGTTTCCTGTACATTTTTACATTATTACAATGGCCATCCTTATCTATTTTAAAATCAATCACTACTAACAATGTTGTACTCTTCTTTTAACATTAAGATTAATGAAATCAACTTATTTCAGATGAAATAAGCCTGATGACTCAGGTTCAAAATTGTTTTCTCCAGCAGGTGAAACCAAGAAACTTCACAAAGAAGTTTCTCTGGTGTGGGGATTATTTCAACCCACCCAGTCCATTCACACCGGCAGTTATAGGGCCACAGGTATTGACTGAGGAGTTTGTGCTCTGTGATAAATTCTACTTTAGATGTCTATCCTAAAGCCTTTTATTTTAGCAAATATCCCAGAAAGTCAGCAGTGTTTCCTATAGTCAGAATGGTTTCAGCTGAATTCTTTCTTCTTGGACATGTATCACCCTGGCTCCTAGGGGCTGCATGGCTCATAGGAAACAAGGTTTCCATCAGCCTTTGACTCATTCCTCTCCACTGCAGGGCTCACCCCACCTTGGGTTGTGCTCCAGGGTCCTGCAGGAAAAAAAGCACTGGCCTGATTCATCTCCTTTCTGTGGACAGCCCAACTCTGCTGCAGCTGTTGTCTCTCCTGCCTTCTATTGCAGCACAACTATGATGAAAGAAAGCAAGAGCAGAGATGTTGGTCTTAGTAAAAGGATTTCTTGTGGGACTTTATCCAAAAGGATCTTCTTACAAGCAGGAGATTCCTTTTTTTTTTTCCAAAGATGAAAGCCCCATCCGCATGCTTCTCCACCTTTTTAAAAATTTCTGGCCAAGCCACACAGCCAGTGGTGTCCAGTTCTCTGACCAGGGATTGAACTCATCTGCATCGAAGTACTCTGCGCTGGAAGCATGGAGCCTTCATAATCGGGCTGCCAAGGAAGTCCCCGGGAGATTCTAGTTTGGGACTGCATACTACAATTTACACAGGTGCTAATATTGAATATTCCATCTTGGAATAAAACTCAAATTCTGTTTCCAAACTTCTGACTCTCTTCTGGTTGTTTTTTTTTTGATAAAAATATATGAAGAATAAGGATAGCACATCCCCTGCCATGCCTTTCTCTACTCCTGCTGAATGCGAGGCTGGCAGACGTTTTTGATAGAACACCTAAAGGCATCTCTTCCTTTCTTGCTAACAGGATTCCGAATGGGTTTGAGTGATAAGACGCCCAGCAGCATGATATCCATTGTCGGGGAGTTGGAAGGCAATGAGGGAAGTTTGAGAGGGGTATCCTGAGAATAATCTCCCTTCTGGATAACCACGCAAGTAGAAACCCCTCCATTTTGCTGTTTTTTTTTTTTTTAATTGAGGCGGAATTCACACAA
>NW_011494960.1:1874934-1877127 GCF_000754665.1 Bison bison bison | reverse complement strand
GCTGCAGAGATGGGAGGCATCTTAGGTGTCACTGCTGAATGGCCACTTCTATGCTGGCCCCTCCTACGTCCAGTCTTCAGATCTGAGGAGATGGTAAGTGCCTGTGTCATTTAGTTCACTTATACTATTTATTTTAAAAAATACAAAAGAAATTTACTTCTCAAAATTTTGGAGCCTGAAAGTCTGAGATCAGGGTGCTAGTGTCATCAGATGAGGGCCCTCTTCTGGGTTCCTGACGTCTCACTGTATCTTTACATAGTGGAAGGGGCTGGGAAGTCCTGCTGGGGTCTCTTATAGGAATACTAATATATTCATCCCTGGGTTGGGAAGATCTCCTGGAGAAAGAAATGGCAACCCACTCCAGTATTCCTGCCTGGAGAATCCCAGGGACGGAGGAGCCTGGTAGGCTACAGTGCATGGGGTTGTGAAGAGTCGGACACGACTGAGCGACTTCACTTCACTTCTTCAATATATTCAGGAGGGCTCCACCCTCAAGATCTAAGCACCTATCAAAGGCCCTACCTCCTAATACCATCACATTGGTCATTGGGTTTTTTTTTTTTTTAACTTTTAAATTTTATATTGAAGTTTAGTTCATTAGCAAGTTGTGTGATTATTGAAGCCTTTGTTTTTTCAGGAGCAGGACTTCTCACTGATAAATTTGGTGTTTGATACTCTTTTTCATTTGGGGGATAGGCTGTAACATTATTTTGGTGGATTTATTCCGGAATGTAGCAGGCTAGAGCTGGATTAAGGAGAAGTAGGCGTCTGAATCACCCAGAGGAGAAAAAATTCTCTGCATGAGTACAGGTTAATTTCCAGGAAGCTTAGGGATTCAAAGACAAGGAAAAACCATAACATTCAAGTACACCTGAGGCTAGAATGAAAGATAAAACATGAAAGATCATAAGTTCCTGATGGGAGAGCAGAAGCAAGAGTATGGGTCAAGTGAGAGAATTAAGTGTATTTCCATGAAAAGGAGAGGGTGCCCAAGGCCGGTGGTTATTGGATGCCTTCCTACCCGCTAAGGAGTGTGTGATCCTGGCTTAAAAGCACAACTTCAGAGAGATAAATGAGTAATATCCCAGCATCTTTTCAATTCCCCTTTCCCTAAGCTCTGAACCACAGAAGGTATCTTGTGTTAAGAAGTGGATTTATAGGCCTCTGAATACAAAGTTCTGCTATGTGATTTTCTACAGAATAGTTCCTATTCTAAAATCACCAGCGAAAGCAACATTCTGTTCAGAAAGTGGTAAAAATATGATTAGGAAATTTTCATATACAGTGCTTCCTATAGTCAAGTTAAATAAGCCTTTTCTGAGAGAGAGCCTTTTAGTGCTTGGCACTGGACCGGTTATCATCTTTTAGGAATAACGGTGTTACATTGTACAGAAACCCATACAATCCATGCAAAAATATAGCAAAGGGCACACTTCTTCTTTCAAACTAGATTTTCCCTTAAAAAGTCATCTTCATCTATCAGAATCAGAAGAATCTGTTTCTCTAATACAACATGAAATATCTATGGTGTTTCTCTTCCAATATGCAGACATCAGTAAGGGGTTGAAGAGCCACTCTAAAAGAATGTATAAGAACATCTACTTGGAAACAGATTATAGATATTTCATAGCCATTGTCAGAGTTTTCTGAAACATTTGAATCTATGCAATAGTGACTGTATCACTCAGGATTATTAAGTGCAAGCAACAGTAATAATAACAGTAATTTGAGCATAAAATTTGTTGAAAGAACTCTCAGAGTCTCTTAAAAGGGTTAGAAACTGATATCCAAGAACATTGCTCCAAATGATACTGAAGAACTTGTCTGGTACTCTCTTGGTCATGGGAACCACAGTATACTATGCAGAAACCATCAACACTGGTCCATGGCACTATCTTTAGATATATGGTGTAGCTTATCACTGATACCACCCTTTGTAGAATGGATCTTATGCAGTCACTGGTTTTGCGTTACTAACATATGATTCAAAGACCAGCATGGGTGTATGTAATTGAGGAGACTGGATTGTATCCCTGAACTTCAACTGCAAAGAAAGACAGGAAAATGAGAATTTTGAATTCCCTGATAGCTCATGGCAAATAGATGGGGAAACAATGGAAACATTGGCTGACTTTATTTTTTTGGG
Organism: Bison bison bison; assembly: GCF_000754665.1. NCBI lineage: Eukaryota > Metazoa > Chordata > Mammalia > Artiodactyla > Bovidae > Bison > Bison bison. The sequence continues at coordinate 1,874,981 of NW_011494960.1, read as the reverse complement.
CTCCAAAATCACTGCAGATGGTGACTGCAGCCATGAAATTAAAAGAC
>NW_011494960.1:1826828-1874834 GCF_000754665.1 Bison bison bison | reverse complement strand
AGTCCATCCTAAAGGATATCAGTCCTGGATGTTCATTGGAAGGAGCCGTGCTGAAGCTGAAACTCCAATACTTTGGCCACCTGATGCGAAGAGCTAGCTCATTTGAAAAGACCCTGATGCTGGGAAAGATTGAGGGCAGGAGGAGAAGAGGACGACAGAGGATGAGATGGTTGGATAGCATCACCAACTCAATGAACATGGGTTTGGGTGAACTCCAGCAGTTGGTGATGGACGGGGAGGCCTGTCATGCTGCAGTTCATGGGGTTGCAAAGAGTCAGACACAACTGAGTGACTGAACTGAATTGAACTGATAGCTCAGTTGGAAAAGAATCCACCTGCCGTGCAGGAGACCCTGGTTCAATTCCTGGGTCAGGAAGATCTGCTGCAGAAGGGATAGGCTACCCACTCCAGTATCTTTGGCCTTCCCTTGTGGCTCAGCTGGTAAAGAATCTTCCTGCAATGTGTGAGACCTGGGTTCAGTCCCTGGGTTGGGAAGATCCCCTGGAGAAAGGAAAGGCTACCCATTTCAGTGTTCTGGCCTGGAGAATTCCATGGACTATAGTTCATGGGGTCACAAAGAGTCGGACACGATTGAGCGACTTTCACTTAGTAGGAAATTATATTTGCCTCATTAGGTAGGAATTTCTCTCTCTCTTTTTCTTTTTTGACTGCCCTGAGTCTTCGTTGCTGCATGCAAACTTTCTCTACTTGCAGGGAGTGAGGGCTACTCTCTAGTTGTGGTGCAGGCTTCTCACTGCAGTGGCTTCTCGTTGCAGAACGTGGGTTCTTGGGCACTCAGGCTTCAGTTGTTGTGGCTCATGGACTTAGCTGCCCTGAGGCATATGGAATCTTCCTGGACCAGGGATCAAACCTGTGTCCCCTGCATTGGCAGGCAGATTCTCAACCACTAGATCATCAGGGAAGTCCAGGTAGAGATTTCTTAAATGAATGTTTAAGGAAGCATTTGGTCATGTCTGTAGACAATTTTTTACTGTTATGCTTTGGCTGGACTGTGAGGTTACTTCTGACATCCCGTGAATAGAGGCCAGAGATGCTGCTAAACATCCCCACAGTGCACAGAACAGGTCATGACAACAGAGAATTATCAGTAGTGTCTTTGTTGAGAAATATTGTCCTTAATAAAAAAGGGTTGCAAATACATGTGGCCAAATGAATGACAAATAATCAGGCAGTTGATGGTTTGCAACCTTGGGGATTTGGTTCAAAGTCTGGGTAAAACTTGCAACTGAACTCTGTACAGAGAGGGGAAAGAAACACTCCTGATTGGCAGGTGGCAGGTTTAATAATCAAGGGAACTTACATATAAGACTTGGCTTGGATGGCCACAAGATGAGTAGATCTCAGCATCCACCCAACTAGAAACTTGAAAGTTTATGTGCATCCATGCTCAGTCCTGTCTGACTGTTTACGACTCCAGGCTCCTCTCTCCATGGAATTTTCCAGGCAAGAATACTGGGGCAAGTTCTTCTTTCCTGCTTCAGGGGATCTTCCCAACCCAGGGATTGAACCCACATCTCTTGTGTCTCCTGCATTGGCATACAGATTCTTTATATACAGAAGCCTTAGTAGGGTTCATGGAAAAGGCAATGGCACCCCACTCCAGTACTCTTGCCTGGAGAATCCCATGAATGGAGGAGCCTGGTAGGCTGCAGTCCATGGGTTCGCTAAGTCAGACACGACTGAGTAACTTCACTTTCACTTTTCACTTTCATGACTTATAGAAGGAAATGGCAACCCACTCCAGTGTTCTTGCCTGGAGAATCCCAGGGACAGGGAGTCTGGTGGGCTGCTGTCTATGGGATTGCACAGAGTCAGACACGACTAAAACGACTTAGTAGCAGCAGTAGGGTTCAGTCATGTATTTGGTCTAGATGGTCTTAATGTCACATCACTTTCTCAAGGCTGTGTCCTTGAAATGGCTCCATTATGGGAACAGTGGGAAGAATGTGTATTTCAAGGAAAGGAGAGGGGGTAAGGAGCTTCTTATTGTCCAGATCCAGCTTATGGGTCAACCAGCAGTCATGTTATTTGGATGAATTCCTCCAACAGCTCAAACTAAACATATTTTCTTTATTTCATATTTGGTTTGTTTTTGTAGTTTCTACTCTTTGCTTCGATTATAGTTTGCTATATTTTGTCAATCCTAAAGGAAATCAACCCTGAATATTCATTGGAAGTACTGATGCTGAAGCTCATTGGAAAGATCTTAATGCTGGCAGAGATGGAGGGCAGGAGGAGAAGGGGTCAATGGGGGATGAGATGGTTGGATGGCATTACCAACTCAATGGACATGAGTTTGAACAAACTCCTGGAGATAGTGAAGGTCAGAGAAGCCTAGTGTGCTGCAGTCCATGGGGTCATAAAGAGTTGGACATGACTTAGTGACTGAACAACAACAATACTTTGTGATAGACACATATGAAGATGTAATGGATTCACTATCAGATGTAGGCAAACATTTCAGAGAGGTCAATAGCTTACAAAGATAGTGACAGAATCATAATTTTTTTATTGTTATCTGGGACCAGAGACAACCCATTTATATTATTTTTATGCTTTTGCATAACGTGTAGATATAGCGAACAACAAATTGGGCCTAAGTCCTAATTTCACTGATGCATTATAACCACTAGAGTTTAATGTTAATGTACTCAACCTGCATCCCACTCCCCCAGATCAGTCAGGATCTTTCCAAACTGCCTCCAGAGGAACTCAAACCAAATGGAACTGAGGGTGATATATGTTGAATTAAGTGAGTAGTTTCTACTGTCTCCTTAGGACAGGGCCCAGAAAACAAAGAGATGCTAAAGCAGCAGTGTCATTCCTGAATGGGGGTGTGGGAATATTATCCTCTCTTCTCTCTCTGCATTATGCTGAATCCACTCCAAACTGGGCTTCAGGGCAGTACTATATTCTGCTGAGCACAGCCCTGGGGGTAGAGGAAGTTCTTTCCAGCTCCAGAGAAATCCACTGTGGCTTGGGGCAAGCACTTGCTTTAGTCCTTGTGGCAAGGTCTGGAGCAGGGAATTCAGATCTAGCCACACACTTCAGATGTGACTGCAGAAGCAAGCGGAGGATCCCTTTGGGATTCTTGTCTTATATCATTTGTGTTAATCAGCCTTTGGCTTTGACACTAGCTGTGCAGTTCACATAGCATAGTGTTTTGTTTTAGAGGAACCGTCTTCACGTGGCAAAAGCAGTTTTACGATCCCCCCAGCCTTCACGGGGCATATCTGAGCTCTGAAAAATGAAAGAGTTAGGTGCTCAGTAGTGTCTGTCTCTTTGCAACCCCATGGACTGTGTAACCTGCCAGGCTCCTCTGTCCATGGTATTCTCCAGGCAAGAATACTAGAGCGAGTTGCCATTGCCTTCTCCAGGGGATCATTCCAACCTGGGGACTGAACCCAGCTGTCCTGCATTGCAGGCAGACTCTTTACCAACTGAGCTACCACGAAAGCTCTAGTTCCAGAGATAAGGAAAGAAAACATATACTTTGGAGAAGAGTAAGCACTTGGATTTTTGATCATATCTGGGGAAGGTGTTAGCAAGTAACAGACACTGGACTCTTTGATAAGCTGAGAATGTATGAATGCAAAGGTTGCGTTTCAGGAAATTTATTTATATACTAAATTATATGGTAAGTTACTTCTGTTCTTATATGCTAATGCATTTAATTATCAAAAATCTTATGAGAAAGATACTGGCTTATTCTGATTTCCAGTTTATAGAAGATAATGACTGAGGACTGGAGACATTAAATAGTATAGCATTATTACACAGTACCCAAGTCTACATAATTCCAAATCTTGGAGTCTTCAATGTGACATTTATGGTGCAAGGAAGCCCTTGTTTTTCTTTCTATGAATGAGTGTATTCCCAAGTTGTTGTCTCTCCACTTTCTGTCATTTTATCAATGGATTTGGGAAATGATCAATGGCATGAGCTTCACAGCTTCTCCAACTACAGAGGACACTCTTAAAACTCCGGGAAAGGACCCAATAAAATTAATACAGGGACAAAGTCAAATAAGATCCTTGTCTTGATAGGAGCAAACATCTTTGACCAAGAGACACAGATTACTTGAAAACAGACAGCTAGTGGAATCAATACCATGATCTTATGTTCTTGTTCCTTTTGAGCAACTGTTGGGACTACCCATTGGGTAAATCCAAGTAGAAGCCAAGGAAAAGCTTTGATGCAGTAGAACAAGTCAGCTTCTGAAGGCAGAGGTCAAGAAGGAGATGGGTGAAGAAATGAAGAAACAGTGGCTGTCTACTGTGTGTGTGACTGCATACACATGCACACACACACACACACACAAATTAATGAAAATCCATTCTCTACCAGCCATTAGTGCAAAATTGACTCCTTAGTTGCACTAAGGGAATTTTTTAATTACTAGTGGATTTAGTCTAGGTGAAGTTTCCTTTATTAAAATTTTATGCTCACTGCAATTAGTTATAACTAAATCAGTCAGGTAGAAAAATTGATAGGTAAGCTAATTTACTGCTAGAAGTTTGCAAATAATTGTACCAGATGAGTCTGCAGAACAAAAATCCCAGTAGTCTCCCAGGAGACAACTTTTGTAATGACATTATTAGGGCTGGCAGTTCCTGGGACCAAGAAACTGGAGGAAATGATCAGAAATATAATAGCTCTCTAGTCTTTCAGCATAGATTCTTTTCAGAGCAAAACATACCTTTGGCAGAGCCTGACACTACATTTCTCTTCTACATATTGACTTTAATGATCTACAGTGGGTCTGGCTGTATAGTGAATTATTGAATTCTTATCACGAGGAGCAGTCTAGCTAATTTAAATTCACTTCCAAGGAATTCAAGCACATAATCCCTAAGGCTGGGAAAAATGGATTCCTTTGTGGACGTTATATACATACATACATATATATATATCTGCAGGTTATATATACATATGCATTGGACTAACTTTTCCACAATTTTGCTAAAGGGACTTAAGTTTCAGAAGTCATATAATTACAGTGAATTTGGTTTCATCCCTGAAGGTTTTTAACATTTTCAAGTTTTGAAAATGCTCATTAATAGATGTACAACAAGTGGATTGTGAAAGAAGTGAAATAATTGACTACCCTTGTGTTTTAGGCTGCGAGGGGCAGCTTGGTGACTTGTTTGTTTGAAGTGACTGTAATGTAGGGCATTAACTTCCCTGAAACCATGCCCTGGGTGCCTCTTAGGGGGAGACTGCACTGAGAATAAGAAGGACTTTCAGGATTGCCGCCTAGCACACATGTCAGCTCTCAGGTAATAACGAACATCTCTTCTGACTCTAGTCCCTGAAGGACATAACCTTTTTTTGTTAAAATCAAGAGTACAATTATAGACAGGGAAAGAATTGTTTGACCCTAGGGGGCATGATAGGAAAGTTCAAAAGGGAGGAAACAGCTATTTGTTAGAATAGCACCCCAACTTCCCAAGATCAATTTTCTTAATCCATTCAGGCTGACATAACAAAATAACACAGACTGGATAGCTTAGAAACAATACAAATTTATTTCTCTCAGTTCTGGAGACTAGAAGTCTGAGATCAAACATCTATTAAGTCATTATTTATTGGGGTTTCATCTGTTTATAGCTAAGTAAATGCTTAACTTTGCATCAGTCTCTTAAGAGAGCAAGATCGTTCAAGTGATGATGTGATTTTAAAATTCACAAAAGGATGGTCATGCACCCCAAATGTAAGAGATATTCTTTTACAAACTGTAAGAAACATTTCATTGATAAATATGAATAAAATTGGCAATCCCTACTGAAGGTTGTATATGTATTTTCACACACGTTGAAGGCTATCTCATCCTCTCCCAGTTGATAAAAGATAACTATCATAAGATGCTTGCCTAGGCACGTTTTGGAAATTTCATTGATATATGCACTGTTTTGAATTAATGAGGTAGTAATAACGATAACTAGAATTTACTGAAACAACTTAGAAATATCCAAGAAACCAGTTAGATTGCTGATGAGGAAGTGAGTAAAGGCATAATCCGTAGGTTTCTGGGAATGGAGAGAAAAAATCTAAAAATAATTTGATATTAACCATGGATTTGAGGATATACCCATGTATACCCATGTATCATGCACTTGACCATTGTCTACATTACACAGTGAGGGACTTACTTTGGTTGGTCTATATTTGAGAAACATAATTTTAATTAGTCATATGTAAAAGTGCATAATTAAATTAATGATTCCATTTCACTGACCTGTGCTTATAACAAAAACACAATTTCCCAGCTAATAAATTAGTAATAAAATGAATGATTGGATTTTTCCTTTTAAAATTTTTATTTTATATTGGAGTACATTTGATGTAAAACGTGATTAGACTATTTCAATCATTGTGCATGTGGCATGCTAAATTGCTTCAGTCATGTCTGATTCTGCAGAAGGCAATGGCACCCCACTCCAGTACTCTTGCCTGGAAAATCCCATGGGCGGAGGAGCCTGGTAGGCTACAGTCCAAGAGGTCGTGAAGAGTCGGACACGACTGAGCAACTTCACTTTCACTTTTCACTTTCACGCATTGGAGAAGGCAATGGCCACCCACTCCAGTGTTCTTGCCTGAAGAATACCAGGGACGGGGGAGCCTGGTGGACTGCTGTCTCTGGGGTCACACAGAGTCAGACACGACTGAAGCGACTTAGCAGCAGCAGCAGCAGCATGTCTGATTCTGTGCAACTCCATGGGCTGTAGCCTGCCAGGCTTCTTTGTCCATGGGATTCTCCAGGCAAGAATCCTGGAGTGGGTTGCCATGCCCTCCTCTAGGGGATCTTCTTGACCCAGGGATCAGACTTGCATCTCTTACATCCCCTGCATTGACAGACAGTTTTTTTTTGTTTGTTTGTTTGGTTTTTTTACCACTGGTGCTACCTAGGAAGCCCATTTCAATCATTTGTGTATTTCAAATTATTTCTCTAACCTTTGTTTACATTTTTGTTTATTAACTAACAAACAAGGAATAACATATCTGTCAAGGATGTCTTAATTCTGTGTAGCCCAGATACTGCTAAGATTAACTGGGAATATGGGGAGAATGATTCTCTTTCAGTATAATTTATGCCCTTCTTCTATTTCCAAACATGAATATGTTAACAGGGAAGTGTGCTTGTTCTCCAGAATGATTATGTTGAAACCTACATGCCATGGCTCATGCAGTCTTTACTCTGCCATTTTCCGCCAAACCTGTACTGAAAGGGTGACTGTTTGGTTTTGACCAGTAGAAACTCAGGTACAGCCTTCTGGTATATATTGGTATTCTGGTAACAAATGACTAATGGAAATTAAATGTTTTAAAGATTTTCACATAATTGTTCACATCTTCAGTGTTTTAATGTAAAGCAGGAGAACAAAAAAAAAAAAAAAAAGGAGAGAAAAATGAATTATTCAGGAGGGAGAGAACCAGTTTTATTCCTTGATGAGTAAATAAACTTGGGAATCATCAGAAACTGAGCTTCAATATCCTCCTCTGAGAAATGAAGAATACAATACTTACTTCAGAGAGAGGGATTGTCTAGAAGCATTGATATAGTGTGTGCAAGATGGAAAACTCACAATGGGCATTCAATAGTCATGTCCTTTCTCTTAAGGAGATCAAAGCTAACAAAATACTTAACCTCTGGTTTCAGTTTCCTCAACTATAGGAGGACATATTTTAGGTGACCTAAAGTGATCCCATGCTCAGACTCACCAGGTAATATATGATCAGGCCTGAGACTGTGGGACTACTTCTCTTCTAGACCTAAAGTTTCTTCTAAAGCTTTCCCATTTCTTGGTTTGCATGACTAATACAGCTTCTGGGAATATAAATGATTAAAGTGAAAGTCATGGTGATAACCTATGTCAGCAGCTGCAGCAGTAATAGCTAAAGAGAGAGAGGGAGAGAAAATGATTCTAATTGGACCTTAGACAGGGGATTCTGAAATTTTCATTGAGTCCTCATGTTCTTTCTTCATAAATGTACAGATATATTTAATTGCAGTCTTCTCTGTATTTTAATCTTTCTTATTTCAGAAAGCTTGGCAAATCATATGTCATTTTCTTGCATAGGTATAAGAGTCTCTTCCCAAAGCTGTGGGAATGGATAATCTTTAATCTCAGTTTAAAATATATCCAGATAAGAACTTGGATAAAAGTAGCTAAAATCAATTTTTATTCCTTCATTCATTTATTTAGGCTACTAGCATTCCATTGCCTACTTTATTTGTTGTCAGGTACACTATTGACTTTAAACTATCATGGGCAGATATTTCTTTAAACTGAGTCTATTTTGTATAAATTGCTGTTGGGAATTTTCTTCCCGGGACTTGGAAACGGCGAACCTGAAAGAACAATACTCGGACAGTCTCTGCAAGGACTGACAACTTAATTTCTGCAGTCAAGCCCTTTTATAGGAGCAAGGAACAAACAGCTTAGAGCATACGGCCAGCAGAGCACGTACAAGGCTAAGATATAATCAGTAAAAGATACTTCAAGGAACAGTGCGTTCTTAATGACCCATGTGTTTATCCATGACCCATTTTCTTAAGCAACGTCTTTAATGTTTAATCGCTAAATTTTGGTGCCGAGCATAGCCAAAGGCAGGAAATGTTTTTCAGCTATCAGTACACAATGCCTGGGTACTTCTGGCCCTTCGCCATTTCCCCAAGGACCTTCTCCTTCAAGGCTATTTTGCACTGCGCCTCCCAACAATTGCATTATGTAAATTTATTTTCTCTATACTAGAAATGACTCTGTTTTTCTTCCTTGTCTCCCACTGTGACATTTCTTTTTGAAAGTTTTACTAAAAGTAAACTATTTTAATGATCATAGTTTTCATGATAAAGAATAACTTTGCTTGTATAAAATTATAAATTAGTTCACTATCTGTACCCTAAATTGAAGCATTGTTTTATTCATTAAACATGCAAATGTAGCAAATTAAAGAATATTTTCAAAGGAAGAAAATAGCTCCCATAATTTTGCTTTCCTAATGACAGTCTCACAAATGAAAGTTGGTTAGTTTCCAATCTGTTTGCATGTGCATTTTAAATAGTTACAGTCATTATGTCCTAGCATTTCTGATTGTAAATTTATACTGTCTCCTGTGTTGTAAAAGACTTCATAATTTTGAATGATTTTGTTATATTGCAGTCTGTTGATTTAGCATATCAAGCTTCCCTTTTCATTCAGTGTTTACCTGGCTTTCTATTTTCTTTCTCATTTCTTCTTCCCTCCCTCCCTTCTTTCCTTCCTCTTTTTACTTTTTTACAGCCTATACTTTTAGCAGTGATTACTTAATTAAATATTCTTTTTTTAATGCTTCTATTATTTTTTCCCAATATGCTTTAGTCCATTCAGAGTGCTATAACAAAATACCATAGACTGGGTGGCTTAAAAACATCAGAAATTTATTTCTCATAGTTCTTGTTCTTCAGTTGCTAATTCATATCCAACCCTTTGTAATCCCATGGGCTGCAGTGCACCAGACTTCCCTGTCCTTCACTATCTCCTGGAGTTTGCTCAAACTCTTCCACTGAGTTGGTTATGCCGTCCAACCATCTAATCCTCTGTCGCCCCCTTCTCCTCCTGCTTTCAATCTTTCCCAGCATCAGGATCTTTCCCAATGAGTTGGTTCTTTGCATCAGGTGGCCAAAGTATTGGAGCTTCAGCTTCAGCATCACTCCTTCCAATGGATATTCAGGGTTGATTTCCATTAGAGTTGGTTGATTTGATCTCCTGCCATCCAAGGGACTTTCAAAAATCTCCTCTAGCAATCCAGTTCAGAAACATCAATTCTTCAGTGTTCAGCCTTCTTTATGGTCCAACTCTCACATCCGTACATGACTACTTGAAAAGCCAGTAGTAATAATAATAATAATGGATAGTAAATGAATCATTTGTATTTTATAATCCCATTGAAAATGGAGTTCTGAAGAAGGCAGCACTGATCACTAATAGCTCCTTTCTTTTTCAAAAGTGTTGATAACTAGCTCTGCCATTCTTAGAGCTGTAACTCAAATGCTATTTCTTAGCAGCTTAAGTTTAGTCAAAGCCATATTAACATTAGTGTCTTAATTTTAAGTTTTTAACTCACTCTAGGACAGTACTTTCTGATATAGATTATAAAACCGAGTGAGTGTATTTAGGAAATTTGTGGGATTCTATAAGGTACTCAAATGACAAGTGGTGCTACTGGCCTTGGGTTGGTGGGTTTAGGAACTCTAGAAGGTCTACAATGTGAAGGACAGACCCAGACAAGAAAGAACATTCTTATTATCAGCAGAACTTTAACATTTGGTTAACGAAGATCATGGCATCCGGTCCCACCACTTCATGGGAAATAGATGGGGAAACAGTGGAAACAGTGCCAGACTTTATTTTTCTGGGCTCCAAAATCACTACAGATGGTGACTGCAGCCATGAAATTAAAAGATACTTACTCCTTGGAAGGAAAGTTATGACCAACCTAGATAGCATATTCAAAAGCAAAGACATTACTTTGCCAACAAAGGTTCGTATAGTCAAGGCTATGGTTTTTCCTGTGGTCATGTATGGATGTGAGAGTTGGACTGTGAAGAAGGCTGAGCACCAAAGAATTGATGCTTTTGAAGTGTGGTGTTGGAGAAGACTCTTGAGAGTCCCTTGGACTGCAAGGAGATCCAACCAGTCCATTCTGAAGGAGATCAGCCCTGGGATTTCTTTGGAAGGAATGATGCTGAAGCTGAAACTCCAGTACTTTGGCCACCTCATGCAGAGAGTTGACTCACTGGAAAAGACTTTGATGCTGGGAGGGACTGGGGGCAGGAGGAGAAGGGCATGACAGAGGATGAGATGGCTGGATGGCATCTCCGACTTGATGGACGTGAGTCTGAGTGAACTCTGGGAGTTGGTGATGGACAGGGAGGCCTGGCGTGCTGCAATTCATCGGGTCACAAAGAGTCGGACAGGACTGAGTGACTGATTTGATCTGAAAGAAAATTTGCAGACACTCTTAAATTGGAACAAGAGGTGCTTAGGTGCCAGACACTGGTAGATAACTCTGTCTGGGCCCTACATGCTCTGTCTTCAGTCATGTCCAACTCTTTGTGACCCCATGGACTGTAGACCACTGGATCCTCTATCCATGGAAGTTTTCCAGGCAAGAATACTAAAGTGGATTGCCATGTCCTTCTCCAGGTTAATCTTCCCAACCCAGGGATCAAACCTGCATCTCCTGCATTGGCAGATGGATTCTTTACCGCTGTGCCACCTGGGAAGCCCATCTGAGCCTAAGGGAAATAGTTTTCTATTTCATTTGCCTTGTGTCTTTGGACTAAGATAATAGCACTCACACTATGAAGACACACAGCTTGTGCCCCTGCTGATGTTAAGAGCACATTGTTTTAGAAGACAAGGATGATTTGAGAGGCAGAAATGCTTGCTTAAGAGAAATGACACATTAATTGTTCTGCTAAATTATTTCTCAAGATAGGATGAATGCAAATGATTCTTTGACTCATTAGTACACTTTTATATAGTAGAATTGTGTCCTTTTTTTTGTTTTTTTTTGCTTTTCTTTCTGTTACAGTTTATAAATACTCACTATATACCACAATGTTTACAACCATAGTATATGGAAACTAAGGAATATTTTATAATATATTACAATTCATACCACACTTAAATTAGCATGTATAGATATCAAAAAAAGTAGTATATATATTCTTTACATTGACAAGACAGACAATTAATGCTAAAAGTGTGAATAATTTTATTTAAAAAACGATTTAATAAGGCTTACTTATTAAAGTTAAGCCTTATTAATATTATTATAATTATTTATAATTAATACATTTAAAAACTAATAAGGCTTACTTTAAATTAAAAAAAATAAAAAATGTTACCTATACTCAGATAATTTTTGTTTAGAATTTTGGTTGTTAGTCATGCTTGGTGTAATTTCAATTTCAATAGTTAGTTTGAATATTTTAGAAAAATAAATCTTTATCCTAAACCTATTCATAGATTTCCTTCACCATGATTTTTTTTTCTAAATTACTGGTTTTTCAAACTTTTATAAGAATTTACTTGAAAAGCCAGTAATTTAGAAAAAGATCATTATTAAGAAGGAAACCTTGTAGAATATATATATTAGTTGCTCACTTGTGTCCGACTCTTTGTGACCCTATGGATTATAGCCCATCAGGCTCCTCTGTCCAGGGAATTGGCTAGGCAAGAATAGTGGAGTAAGTAGCCATTCCCTTCTCCAGGACATCTTGACCAAGGGATTGAACCCAGGTCTCTTACATTGCAGGCACATTCTTTACTGTTTGAGCCACCATATATCACAGTATTCGTTTTTATTTGTAGTCAGACCTCCCAAAGAACAGAACAAAACAATGCACCTGGTATAATGATGCAACTTCGAATCTTTTCTGCTAGTTCTCTATCTCCTATGTCTAACCAGATTGCCACTCCCAGACCACTCTGATAAGGAAATTCTGGGGCCACCAATAGACCTCAAATATTATAAGCCACTGTAGCTGCATCTTAGAGTAGCAAATTATCTGGCACGTTATGTTTCGAACAACCCAGGAAAAAAGAAAATAATTTGAATCCAGATCACTATATGGGCTTCTCTTTTGTGAAATTTTGGAAATGGACTTATATATTTGGGGTTGGAATATTTAAGTAGAGAGAAGTGAAGAAAATTTACTGTAATAAAGATTCATTGAGCTAGGATGCCAAGTTGCCCTGTGAATATAGAGAAATCAGATACAGCCCTTGCCCTTGAAGATCATCTGGTCTAGTGTTTTGCATCTAAAATTTTTCTGCTTTTTTTTTTTTTCTAGAGAAAAGTAAATGTGTGACTCCAGGAATTATGGGAGCAGAGATTTATCCAGAATGTCTACATATAACTTGGGACTTGGGGGAAATAATCCAGTTGGGAAAAAGGGTGGAAGATATTCCTAGTTTCTACTTCAGTTGTATGTTAAAGACAGGAAAGATAGAGGTTTTCTTTTATCCTTAATCTATATATTTTTTGTAAATAGGAAAATTATTTATTTTATCACCTCTGACTTGGGTGTGGGGAAAAGATATGCTATATGGAAAGATCTCAGTCCTCAAGGATCATTCTCAAGGCTGTCACTTTCTGAGCTGCCCCATCACTGGCACAGTCATACTTTGAGTTTTAGAATTTTGCTTTAAAAAATAATGCAGATTTTTAAATTCTATACTAAAATTCACCTCATTTTAATACAAGATTAGCTGCTCTAAAATCTTCCAGGGAAGTTTATAGTCCAGGTGTATTTCATGGTTATCTTGTTGCTTCATGTATTGTATCTTGTGAGGTATTCATGCACTAGCTTGAGAAACTCAGGCAGTGGAACATGGAAATAAAGGGTATTCAATGATATATGTGAACATGAAATTATCTTTTCTTTCTTCATTAAATATACTAAAATATTTTATTATAATTTTTTGATGTAAAAAAACCACAGGAAGTATGTTTTTCAGTGCTTTTATTTATTTTTTTATTACATTATGCAAACATTTTGGAGAAGGAAATGGCAACCCACTCCAGTATTCTTGCCTGGAGAATCCCATGGACAGAGAAGCCTGGTGGGCTATGGTCCACAGGGTTGCAAAGAGTTGGACATGACTGAGTGACTAAACACACACACACATGCAAAATTTTAATAAACAATAAATAATTTTACCAAAGGAAGGTGGAAATGGATTTGTCTTATAGAATTTTTTTTTCCATTATAGTACAATTTTACTAATCAGGATTTTTCCATCTGGATTTGACTTCCCTGGTGTCTCAGAAGGTAAAGAATCTGCCTGCAATGGCAGGAGACCCTGATTCGATCCCTGGGTCAGGAAGATCCCCTGGAGAAGGGAATGGCTACCCATTCCAGTATTCTTGCCTGGAGAATTCCACAGACCGAGGAACCTGGAGGGTTTTTTGTACAGAGTTGGACATGACTGAGCAACTAACATTTTTCACTTTCTTTTTCACTTTCTTCTATACTAGTGATCTAAACTGTTTGTATTTCAGATGTATATATATATTTTTTAAAAGCTGACTTTGGCAAAGTGTTTTTGGCAAAATGAAAAAGAGAATAGAAATCCTTAAAATATACATGGACATTTCCCAGCTTATTATATCTGTATGTAGTGTCCTTAGATATTTCAAATGATAGAGGCTAAATATTTATGCCCCAAATAATTTTATATACAGGCAATTTCTAATATTAATTATAAAATAAGAAAAACTTCCAAACTCTGTAAATGAATCTTACCTTATTTCACTGAAGCATGGCTATATCTATAGTTTTTGTCTTGATTAATTGCAAGGTCATAGTTAAATTTTTGCACTCAATTACTTTTCTCAGAGGAAAGAAATTAATATTGCCTTTCTCCAGACTTCCCACTCCCATTTTATACTTTTCACATGTATTTTTTATGTCCAACATGACTGCTTTCATTATGTGCGTCAATCTCTTTTGGAGTTGAGCAGGATAAAAATTTTTTATATTTTTTATAAATATAAAAATATTGTGTTGTTAAGTAATTTTCTAACTATATGTGTTATTTCACATCTTATGCTTATGAAATAGGCAACACATATGCATAGAGAATCTGGCAGGACAATAGATAGCACCCATTACAGAACTACACTCTTCAAATCTGCCTACACTGGAATTAGAGGTTTAGCTGCAGAATCAAGAAAGGTTTTGCACGAGTGAAATAAATACAAAGATTCAACTCAGGCTTTACTGCAGTGTCACTCAACTTTCACTATAGATTGAGGATATTATGTTAGTTACTAGAGAGTTAACTTAGAAATATTCATGCATTCAAAACTATAACATATAGAATAAGTTAGTGATTTTAATTTTCAGTTATTTTTCTCCTCTGAAAAATTGATGAAATTCATTCACCAAAGTAGTTAAGAAAATTAGTTTTCCTTCAGTTTTCTAGATTTTGCTAACTGGCTTGTGGGCATCCTTTGCTATGGTTGGGGAGGATGAAATTTTCCTCTACCCTTTTAGGTTCTTCTGCCTGATCTAATAATTAAATTGACATGAGATAGACAAACAGGAGAAAGACAAACAAAAGGTTAATAATGTATATACATGGGAAGGACCCAGGAAAGCTGAGTAATGCCCCCAAATGGCAAGAAATCCTCACCTTAAATACTATATTCAGCTAAAGACAAATGAGGATGTTGGTGGTGGTGGTTTAGGACATCAAAAGAATGGGAGGCAATTCCTATGCAGGTGGAAAAGCAAATGTTTGGTAGATAAATCTTTGTGGGGACATGAGGTGACAAATGGAACACAGAGAGAAATCTTCACAAATAGACTTTGCCAGGTTCCTCCTTGTCCACATGCCTAGTTCATTCCTGGGGCAGATCCTCTATCTAAATTCTTTTAGGCAGTTAGGGGGAAGGTCAATGTTTCTTCCTGAGTCTTTTGAGCCTTGATAATTTCCAGCTCAAAATAATTCACATGCCCAAGAAACATTTTTAGACAGCAAATTTTGCTTACTATGTTGATCCTAGACTGTTATCTGCACTTGCTAGGAGTCCATTTAAGATGAGAATATTTTTCTGTTTTTTTGGACA
Source organism: Bison bison bison (assembly GCF_000754665.1). Taxonomy (NCBI): domain Eukaryota; kingdom Metazoa; phylum Chordata; class Mammalia; order Artiodactyla; family Bovidae; genus Bison; species Bison bison. The sequence continues at coordinate 1,859,186 of NW_011494960.1, read as the reverse complement.
AGGGAGTTTAAGTTTCTTCCAAACTTTAAATAGCTATTTCTCATGGGAGAATGACTTTATTTTCTATTTACAGGGCCCTGGAGATTTCCTATTTCTCTGTAACTTAAATGTTCTGTGTTTTATGGTCAGCCAATTTTCTGTCTCAAAGTGGTATGCCTTCATGAACCTGTATCCACAATTTTGAAATCTAAAAGTGTCAGAATATTAAAAGGTTTCATAACTTATTTTGTGGCAAAACCTAAAATGAACTGATCTGAATCTATTAATGGCCTTTATTTCTCCCACTTACTTGGAATAGTCTCATTTCATTGTGGTAATATTAATATGTTACATTAGAGGATATTGCCTCAGAGCCCTCTGGGGTATAGCATAATACCCAGATTATGCACTTACTCCTTTTCTAAAAATCATAAAAGTTCTGAACTCCAAAACAATCTGCCCTCAAGGATTTCAGATAAGGGATTATGAATCTATAAAAGCAAGAACCTCCATTTTTCAAATTGGATTATACTTCTTGTTTAGAAGCAATAGAATTTTAAATGTCTTAGTAGCTATAGTTTTATGGCTTAACTATCTCAGTATCACTGTTAGCTGACTTATGATTACTTTAAATAACATGGACTACTCTTCACTAAAAACTATTACAAGACAATCTTAACAAAATTATAATAAGAGGAAAAAATAGATTCCTAGTTCTCTTCCTGATTTATGACCTTCCTGTAAATGTGCTTTCACTTTATAAATTTCTCTTTCAATTGATTTCAAATGATAACTTTTGATATCTTTTTCATCCTACTGGGAACAAAATAGTGGTCTAGAACCCAGTGCTGATATTTAAATAATTGTTGTTGTTGTTCAGTCACCATGTCATGTCCAATTCCTTGTGACCCCAGAGAGGGAGGCCCTCACCATCTCCTGAAGTTTGCCCAAGTTCATGTTCATTAACAAAAGCAATAGAGACAAACTGCTCTGCAACAAAGAACCCCTTTACTCACTTCTAACATTTTAAAAAGGTCTAAAAGGCAGAGGTTATTTGCGATGAACTTCTTCTCTGGAAAGCTGTGGTTGTACAATAAGTGTGCTCATGGTTATGGATGGGAGTACCCAAAGATGGGTCAGCTGTTTTCTGACCCAAGTTTGATTAAAATTTCCTCTTGAAGTACTTTAAAATGTGTTCTTTACAGTCAGAGTCATGGAGAACAAATTTTAGACTGACCTGACCTCAGTCTTGAGAAAGCGAGCAAGAGAGAGGGTTACCAAGAGTTTTGTGTGTATGGGTGTGTGGCTTATGAAGAGAGCTACTGTATTAAGATTAGTCTACACTCTCTGAATGAGTTGGAATAAGGTCTCTCTGATCAATCCTGAACACTGTGCTATAATATGGCTAGTCCTTATTCCATGTGATCCAACACTTGTTAATAAACGAAGTAAGTCCCTGGTGGCTCAGATGGTAAAGAATCTCTCTGCAATGCGGGATACTTGAGTTTGATCCCTGGGTCAGGAAGATCCCTTGGAAAAGGAAATGACTACCCACTCCAATATTCTTGCCTGGAGAATCCCATGCACAGAGAAACTTGGAGGGCTATAGTCCATATTGTCACAAATAGTCAGACACAACTGGGTGACTAACACTACTACACTAATGCAAATACAAAATAATCTGATTTATCTGTATAAGAATGAGGCATGTCTATGTATGCTGTTGGTAACAAGAGACAGAAAAAGGAATCATTTATTCAAACTAGAGTAGGAAATAGAAACCTAGTATTTTTGCTTGAAAAATTCCATGGGCACAGGAGCCTGGCAGGCTATTGTCCATGGGGTCACAAAGAGTCAGTCACAATTAAGCTACTGAGCACACACATATTCAAAATAGAGCCAATTGCATCCTGAGAAGCTAGTAGTTTAGAAAAGAGAGCTTATACTCAATAAGAACCTCAAAAATGAGTACATTGGATGACGTTTATGCATTCTCAATTCAGAAATAATTGCAAAGCTTCCTATCTTTCTCTAGGATCTATTTCTAAATCCCTATCTCTCCTTTTGTATTTCCAGGATGTTTATTCACTAAATCAATACTCTTACTTTTTATTATTTTTATTTGTTAAAAGTTATTGCAAAATGTATTTTTATTTTTTAGTGAAATTTGTGATTAACTAGATAAGTACAGGCAAAAATAACATCTTTGAAATATAAGTGCTGGGCAGTAAGCTGGGCTTTGCCAGTATCTCAATAATTTCCAAGTCTCTACTCCCCACACCCTCGCCTTACTCCCTGCCTTCCACACTTTGCATCAGCTTTGTGATGAAAAGTTTCTCATCAAAATTACATTTTTCCACAGCTCAAAATTTTGCTTGCAAGTAATCAAAATCATTGCTATACATACTGCTTCCTTTGCCTGGAATTCCTTTACACACCATACACACACACACACACACACACACACACACACACTACTATTAGTAGTACTACTATTAGTAGTAAATGAGCTATTACTAGGGGCTTTCCGGGTGGCTGGTCAGAGATAAAGAATCTGCCACCAATGCAGGCGCCACAGGAGACTTGGGTTGGATCCCTGGGTTGGGAAGATTCCCCTGGAGAAGGGTATGGTAACCCACTCCGGTATTCTTGCCTGGAGAATCCCATGGACAAGAGAAACCTGGTGGGCTATACTCCATGGGGTGGCAAAGAGTTGGATACAACTGAAGTGACTTAGCACACACATGTAGCTATTACTGTTGGCAGTTAAGTTAGTGATTTGGGACATTAAAAACACCACAGCACCCAAATTTAGATATAATAATTGGGGAATTAAAATTGAGGATGCTGGTGGGTGGCAGGGGCTAAATTTCAGGAATGGAGGTAAGAATATAACCTTTCTACTTCTGTGATCTTTGTATCAAGCTTAGTCCAAGGTGTTTTGGAATCAATGGAGTGCTAATATTGGATACCACAATAAAGCTGTTAACTTTAATAAATGTGAATATAAAAGCAAAATTGAAATCAGTGGGCCCAGGTCCAGGGATCACTCTCAAACTTAACAACTGGAACTTTCCTAATAGAATAGAAATGAGCCATGACCCTTAGTTGCAAAGACCGAGACTTAGACAGACAGGTGTCAATGCAATTGTTTCTAACCAGGCAGCTGAATTGGACCATGAAACAGCAGGACGCGAGAAAAGTAGACTGTAAGGAGAGAAAGAACTGAAATCTGGTTTAACATTCTATCTAGTTGACCTCTCCCTATATAATTTGGAATAATTTTATAGAACTAGATATAACCAGCCTTCCATTTCACTTTCATAAAATAAAAATCTTTCAATTGAAAAGCTATTAATAATGATCAGTTAGAAAACTTTTTAATGGAATACTAAAAGTTTTTTAACTCTTTCAATAATCGTTCTCTCCTTTCCTAGCGTGTTTGGCTTTAATATACTGTATTGGTTATGAACATCATTTTTACTCAAGTGTGACTAGGCTTTTCAAAACCCATTTTTCAAAATGGGGGTATGTAAACCTTAATGAAAATATTATTTTTAATTGAGAATTCTCTCTCTAATAAGAAAGTTTGACCTTTTGTAATTGTCTTTTCTTCTGAATTCTTTGTGGCTAGTCTTAGTATCTTTGACTCCATATATTCTTGCTAAACACTGAGCTAATTTAATATTGGTTTTTTTTCTCTGAAGTTATATTTTGCTGCAAAGTGTAAACATTTTTTCAGATTAAATGGTGTACAGTTTCTTTACTATTACTCAAAATGTTTTAAATAAGATGGATTGCTAACATAATGGAATACCTAGGAAAAATTCTGAGACCATCTATAAACACACAGAGTCACAGAAATTTGTATTAAAGGCATTCAGGCTGCCAGATTTCACAAGAAATATATTGTATAAAATTGTGGAAGAAGTCAAATAGCTAAGAATTACACATGAGTGTTTATTGGAATTAAATGAATAGGTCCACTCCTAATATCTGTGGGGCCCAGCAAGAGTTCAAATGGAGGTCACAGATCTAAATGGATGAATGTTACAAAGTTAAAAAAAATGATATAATATTCTAACCTTCCTAAATAGAATTCATAATTACCTAGAAGGCTATATTCAAATTTAGAATGCTCAAATTCTCTGAAGTTTTGCACTGAAACATGGCATCCTGGAGAGGAGACTGCTGTCCTCTGAACCATGCCCCACCCCCTTTTCTTCTCATTCCTGATATGTCCTGAATCACAGGATGACTCTTGTACACATACGTGTGTGAGAATCCTGTGCTTGTGTGTCCAAACTCTGCCCAGATGCCTCTCACACCTGGGGTGTCACATCTAATGATGCACTAAGATCTTAAGAGACACCTAAGCAGCAGAAACAGGATCAAGTGGTATGGCTGGAAAGAGCAATTGCAGGTGATATGTGCTAGTGGTATGGTTCTGAAAGCAGGGATATGATCTGGGGGCATGGAATGGGGGTGGTTAGAGGAGAGCTGGAGAGGGGCCCTGTAAAGAAAACAGCCTGGGACAGGGACAGCTCTTACTTGAGTCTAAATGGGGATACTGCAGTTAGACTTTGGTTTAGATCTTGTTCATCAATTTTTAGCTGTGCTTTCTTAGACAACTAACTGAACAATTCTTGCTCCACCAGTAACTCAGAGTTTGACCTTGTGTGAAATAGTTAACCTCCCTGCTTCTCAGTTTTCTCATCTGAAAATTATCAGTAATCATACACCTATCTCAGAGGATCGATATGAAGGTCAAGCAAGTTAATATTTCTAAGATGTTTAATGTAACTTTTAGCAATAAAAGGTACTGTGTATTTGTTTAAAAAGTAAAATGAACAGCTTCCTCATTTGTAAAATGAACAGCTTCCTCATTTGTAAAATGAACAGCTTCTTCATTTGTAATAATAGTGTCTATGCATAGACTTGTTGCAATGATTAAATAAAATAATGATGACAAAGTACTCATTTAGTGTCTGGTACCTGGTAACAGCAAGAGTAGCAAAGTATTAGAGAATACAAAAAGGTTATAAGAATGGAACAACTGGATATCCACCTTCAAAAAATGAATCTAGACACAGACCTTACATCCTTCATAAAAATTAATTCAAAATGGATCACAAAACTAAATATAAAAAGTAAAACTGTAGATGTCTTAGAAGATAGCATAGGAGAATACCAATATGACTATGGACATAGTAATAACTTTTTAGATACAAAAAATTGGCATAAATGAAAGAAAGAATAAACTAGATTTAAATAAAATAAAAACTTCTACTCTGTGAAAGATAATGTGAGGGAATGAGAAAACAAGCCACAGACTGGAAGAAAACATCTGCAAAAGGTGCATCTGCTAAAGGACTACTATCCAAAATACGGGCTTCCCAGGTGGCGTTAATAGTAAAGAATCCGCCTACCAATGCAGGAGACACACGAGATGCGGGTTCAGTCCCTAAGCTGGGACAATTCCCTGAAGTAGGGAAAGGCAACCCACTCCAGTATTCTTGCCTGGAAAATCCATAGACAGAGGAGCCTGGCAGGCTGCAGTCCATGGGGTCTCAAAGAATTGGACATGACTGAGGGACTGAGCCCAGACACACATGTCCAAAATATACACACAACTCTTAATCAACAACAAGAAAGCAAACAACCAAAGACTTTAGTAGCTGCCCCACCCAAGAAGATATATAGATGGTAAATAAGTGCATGAAAAGGTGCTTTATAGTATATGCCATCAGGAGGATGCAAATTAAACCAGCAATGAGATACCACTATTCATTTATTAGAATGGCCATTAAACTGGAACATTGAAAACATCAAATGCTGGTGATGATGTGGAGTGGCAGGAACTCTCATTTATTGATGCTAGGAATGCAAAATAGTACAACTACTTTGGAAGACAGATAGACAGTTTCTTATAAAACTACACATACTCTTACCATATAATCCAGAAATTGTAGCCCTTGGTATTTACTCAAAGGAAATGAAAACTTAAAAACCTTCCAACAGTTCTAGTCTTACTCATAATTGGCAAACTCTGGAAGCAACCAAGATGTCTTTCAGCAGGTGAATGGATAAATAAACTATGGTACTTATAGACAGTAGAGTATTATTTAACACTAAAAAGAAATGAGCTATCAAATCATGAAAAGACGTGAAGAAGACAAATGTATTTTATTATTAAGTGAAAGACAATCTGGAAAAGGTTTTGTAATGTATAGTTCCAACTATGTGATATTCTGGAAAAGGGAAAACTATGTACATAGTAAAAAGATAAATGATTGCTAGAGATTAGTGGGGAGGGAGGTATAAAGAGGTTGATCATGAAGAATTTTTGATCACTGCTAAGGCAGTGAAGCTACTCTGTAAAATATAAGAGTGTTGGACACATGTCATCATACATTTTTTCAAACTCATAGCCTATATAACACTGAGTGAACCCTAGGGTAAACTATGGGATTTTGCGTGTTGATAGTGTGTTAATATGTGACAAGTGTAACAAATGTGCTCACAAGTGTAACAAATGTGAGGTTATACATGAGTTGGAACAAGGGTTATATGGGAAATTTTTACCTTTCACTCAATTTCATTGTGAAACTAAAACTGCTCTAAAAAATAAAGCCTGTCAAAATTAATGAGAACATAGCTCCAGAAATATGTATTGAAGTATTAAAAATAAATTTTCAGATTTCCACTATGTATTAACATGTACATGTTGCCTTTCTGTTGATAAGCAATACTATTGCAAGCAAATTTTTGTCTAGTTTTGCTTAAAAGTTTAAACAATGGAATTTCTCTTTTTAAGGTTTATATGATTTTTCATCAACAACAATCTTAATTACTGTAAAGCCTATTTTATTCTTAACACTGGGAACTAACCCATTCAATTAGTCTGTAGACATTTGCTGTATGTCCAGGATGCTGAGAATATACCAGATGTGTTGTTTATGATGAATGCAATGGGCTGGTAAAAGGGCACCAGTGAAATACAGGAGCCCGCATAGTTTCTCTTCAAAGCAGTCTTCTACCCAGTAGGACAAATATGCTAAGTCATTAATTTCATCTTTCCAGAAAAGGAGCCAAATGTGTTTAAAACGTACATGAGAATATTTCCCTTGGAAAGTTGTTTTATAGAAGCTTGAGAACTGATCATTTTCTTGTCTCCACCATGTATTTATTTTTCTTAAAAACAAAGAAAATGACAGACTTTGACATGCATTTGGTGTTCAGAAATAGCAGATGATGGCAGATGTAATTTTAATTTTAGATGATGGACATTGGCAACCTGTCTTTCTGAAGTTTCCAACATGTCTTTATACCAGGCTAATGTATATGATAATTCATCAAGTCATATGCAGTCTTGAAAATACCTATTCTTGTATTGTGTACAAGTTTAGATTAAAATATCATTTATAATTTATTACATGGAGTTAGAAATACTATGCAATCTTTTAAAAGCTATTTTTTTGAAAACCCAACTCTGAAAATAAATTATTTAGATTTGCAGCGTATGCTGATGTGTTTAAATGATTCAAACCTTCAGCCTTGTAAGACATTAGTAAGATTATTTTAAGTCATATAACTATATATATTTATGTCTTTAAGCATTTAAATGTCTAACTCTTCTGAACTTCACAGTCTTATTGGCAATTATTTTTCTGTAGATTATTACCTCACTGTCTCCAAAAAGAAAATATCAGTATATTTTAAACTAAACTCCAGTGTTTTCAAAATTCCATCTGCCAAAAATCACATCCATAGCACATTAAAATAAAAAGCTGTGTAAAGCTGAGATAGATCCATTTGGGACAAAGAATCCATTTCTCATACCAAGGGTTAACTTGACTTTAAATTCTATAATATATGAAAATTTACTCTTTCAAAGATTCATAAACTATTTGAACATATACTTTAAAAATTTTAATGTTTTTGGCATCTTGAGGCTTATAATAGCTCCCAAATCTTCAGTTTTGTGCTGTATAATGTTTCGGCCCAGAATGGAATCAACATTTGACATTTCCCTATCAAAAAAATCACTGCTTTCATTTGTAATAACATGTACCCCCAAAGCTGTTTTTTTTTTTTTTCCTGGCTTTGTTTTTAATTTTACCTGAATGGGTAAAGCCATTGTATTGATGATATCAGGAAAAAAAAATTGAAACTAAACTTTATATTATGTGTGTACAAATCTGTGTTAGGAATAACACACACAGACACAAAAGATACTTAATAATTTTGTTTGCTTTTAATGAGAAATACTTGAAACACTTGGGATATACTTATACTAAAAATTATTCATTGTCAATTTTATTTGCTGAATCTGATAACCCTAAGCAAAAAGAAGTTTGTGATTTTAAAATTAATGAATGAACAATCTCTTTTAGTAAGTTCAGATATTTGATATTTAAATATACAAATTAAACCAACCGTTCTATATTTTAATTATAATTTCTTACAATTCTTCCTCCCCTCTCCCTACTGCTCAGTGAAGAGTTAAAACCAATTACGTTGAAGAAGAGCACGTTTTTGCAGGAGTATTTAATAGCTAAGAAAAGGCAAATAATTTGAGGCCACATGGCATTTACAATGTAAAAGCTAAACATCTGTGGCAGTCCAGTGAATAGCAAATATCTCTAAAAATATGAAAAATATTCTTTCACGTTCATTTTAAACATATGCATGTTTTCAGAAGCAATATCATGGCATCATCTTTAATTTCATTCTGTAATTTTGTAAATGTAAAGTATATTTACACTTCCTTTAAAATGTATCTCTTCATAACTACTTTCTTTTTCTTCCTCTTTGCTCTATTCATGAATACTTTTCCTTTATTTGGATTGGCCTTCCTTCCTACCTTTATACTTTTAGCCTCTTCTTTCTCAAGTATTTGCTTTTAAACTACTGCAGCTAACTTTCCTGAAGATTTATATGTCTTATTCTCCTTCTCCAACTCATAATCTTCAGTGGTTTCCTAGGTCCTTAGCTTCTCTTCAAATCATACTGCCTTCCAAACAATTTTGACTTTCTAGTACTTGACTGATTTTATTTCCAGTTGCTCTGCAGGATGTATTATTTTCTTCCTTCCTGCACTGCTGGTTTTAACCTCCATTCAGTGCAGACGCTATGGTTCTGCAGTCTTATGAAGGACCACTTGAGATCTTGCAGTATCTGTTGAAAAACACAAATAAACAAAAACTATTAGGAACAAGGAGAAATCTATGAGATGAGAATTTCTGCTCTTTTAAATCTACTTATTGCAGGTAAATAGACTTGTCTCTTTGTTGTCAGTAGGGCTTTTGTTCATTTCTTCTATGACCACTCTTGTTACCTTTCTAGACCTCTGCTGATAATGTCCTTTACTGATATTCATTGGAAGGACTGATGCTGAAGCTGAAACTCCAATCCTTTGGCCACCTGATGCGAAGAGCTGACTCATTGGAAAAGACCCTGATGCTGGGAAAGATTGAAGGCAGGAGGAAAATGGGGACGACAGAGGATGAGATGATTGGATGGCATTGCCGACCCAATGGACATGGGTTTGGGTGGACTCTGGGAGTTGATGACAGACAGGGAAGCCTCGTGTGCTGCAGTCCATGGGATCACAAAGAGTCGGACGTGTCTGAGTGACTGAACTGAACTGAACTGATGTCCTAGAACAGAGTTTAGGTTTTTACTTTTCCTTTCCTAGCACTCTTTCCTTTTCAGTAAATCCCAATTAGGCTTGCCGTTTGTACCAAACAATTCAACATTTAATAGTATTAAATCCTTCCCTCTGGTCTGTCTCCACCTACTACTCTCTCCCTTGATAATTTCCTTTGTCCTTTGTTTTCGCTTCCATCATTTTTCTTGCTGTCCACCTAAACAGAACAGGACTTCGTTTCTGTTTGGTTTTTATGGAATCAGTCTACGAAACTTAAAGACAAACATGACACTTACATGACACTCTCAGTGCACAGAGTTGTGCCGTGGTCCCTGAGGCAGTTCTGAGATTTCTGAGATGGTGACTAGAAGGTAACTAGGTAACTGAACTTCTGGGGACAAACACTTTAATTTGTTCTTTAAGAAATATTTATTAATGATCTTCTATTGTCAGAATCTTTGGATTTATCATGGAAGAAAACAGACAAACTACCTGCCCTTTGGCGGTTAAAGGTAGCGAAGCTCACCCACCAGGTGTGGCTCTCCCCGCAGTGCTCTCATCTCTAATGCTTAATCAGGGAATAAAATCGAAGCCCTATTGATACAGATAGATTTGTGTATCTGAAGGTTACAAGAGTGGATGATATAAACTTTCCATGTCTTGTTCCCTATACATCAATGCTCAATATGTATTTCAAGATAGAGTCCAATGAAATATGCAGTAGTAACATTACCCCTTTTGTATCAAAGAGGAAAGGGTACTCAGAGAAGTTAATTAGCTCAAGTTCATTCTGCCATTTCCCCCATATTGGATATCCCAGCTCTTCTAACTCTAAATTTTATACAGTCTTTCCTCAATTATTTACCCTTTGCAAAAAACAATATTTGAGCTGTTCATTTTTAAAGTTAGCTATTTAGTTTTATCTTTCTAAATACAAAGCTGTCAAGGACAGGGGTTGTGTCTCATATTTTTACATGATTCATAGATAATTTTTGAAGAATGAGAATATAGCAGCTAGCTTCTCATGAATACATATGATTATCCTTTCTCATTTTTTAAAAGAGAGAATGCTTTTAGGGCATAGAAATTATGCTTAGATGGCAGTGGAAGTTTGTGTACTGTGTGTTAAATATCAAAGGTAAATCTTCAAAAGACAGATGCTACCATTTCTCTAGTCTCTCCCTTTCCATTAGCCAAGCACATTTAGATTGCAAACAGATGTTCACTGAACAAAAAGGTACTTATATGTACAATTACCAATTTTGAATGCACCGATGGATGCTCCAACTACACAAAATGTTGGCTAAATATGTTCAATTTCAATGAACTGTATTTTTTTCTAAGGGACAGGGTGCCTTGATCTTTCTGGCATGTATTAAATAGATAAAGTACTTCTAATTTGTCTCTTGGATTGACCCACAGCTGTAACCTCTTTGCTGAAAAGGGGGATGAATCTGCTGAAGAATTTTGGACACACATTCATTGCTTCTCACAGGTAGACACGGAACTTCCTCTCTGTATTAGGAAGGGACTACAATCATAGTTAGGTATAATTTCATTTGCACCTCTTACCTACTGTGGTGTTTTTCCTTAATGAATAGAACAGTGTTAGGACAATAAAAACCGAAGGAAGAAAGCATCGGTTCATCTATTAATTCTGAGTCTCTTAACCTAGCCAAAGAGTCACTGGAAAACAATCAGGCTCTGGTAGTCATTTTACCACAATTGTGTAAGATCTAAAGTTTAATACAACTTATAATGTCTAACCACTCTTTATAAGATTTCAGATTTTAACAATTTAGAGAAAACCTAGTTATCACAATATACATCAGCAAACTTTAGGGAAGGAGTGAACCTAAATTCAATGGTGTAAAAATTGGACTCATATCTGTTAGTGTTAAATTAGTTTATATTTAACAATTTAAAAATACTTTCAGTTCAGTTCAGTCGCTCAGTTGTGTCTGACTTTTTGCGACCCCATGAACTGCAGCATGCCAGGGCTCCCTGTCAATCACCAACTCCCGGAGTTTACTCAAACTCATGTCCATCGAGTTGGTGATGCCATCCAATCATCTCATCCTCTGTTGTCCCCTTCTTTTCCTGCTCTCAATCTTTCCCAGCATCAGGGTATTTTCCAATGAGTCAGCTCTTTGCATCAGGTGGCCAAAGTATTGGAGTTTCAGTTTCAACATCAGTCCTACAAAACAGTTTTTTCAGAGCTGACCAATTATAGGCAGACCTCCAAGAAATACTTTTAAGACACCTAGACTGAAAACCATTGAACACAGTCATGTTTTCTGAGTCAGTCTTGATATTGACTTGATATTTTTAAACCAATTTGTATATGACACTGTGTCAGAATGTTACCATCTTCCTGAAAGAAGTGTAAGGCATTGCCTCCCCATCCAGTGAATGATCTAATGAATTTTCCTGATTACAATAATTGCAAAGTTATTACCTGAAAATAGCCAATTACTGTAAAATTTAAGCTCTGAGGAAATATCAAGCTTTGGTTGTATTTTAGCTTGACATGAAACAATACACAGCTCAGTTGGTAATTGATAAGATCTAGAGAAAAATTTGGAATATTCTAAATAAAAATTGACTAGTAGACACATAGCTGCTTTAAACAAGAATCTGATAGAGTAGGAATGGTGGTTATCAGGGACTAAGGAGTAGGGCAAATGGGGAGATGTAGGTCAAAGAGTGCAAACTTTCAGTTATAAGATGAATAAGTTTGGGAATCTAATGCACAGTATGGTGACCATAGTTAGCAATACTATTTATATATATATAAATATATATATATTTATATATATATATACGTGTGTGTATATATATATGTATATATATGTGTGTATAAATATATATACGTATGTATATGTGTATATATATGTGTATATATATGTGTACATATGTATATGTGTATATATATGTGTACATATGTATATATGTACATATACATGTATATGTATATATGTATATGTATGTATGTATGTATATATATGCATATATGCACATATGTATATATACATATGTACATATATACATATGTGTACATATACACATATATACATATATGCATATATATGCATATACATATATACATATATATACATATATATACACACACATATATATACATATACATACATATACGTACATATATACACATATACATACATATATATATATATACACACATATATATATACATATATATGTATATAGGTATATGTGTATATATATGTATGTATATATGTATATATGTACGTATATATATGTATATATGTATGTATATATGTATATATGTATATATGTATATATATGTATATGTATGTATATATATGTATATATGTATATGTATACATATGTATACATGTACATATGTATATATATATGTATATATATACACATATATACATATATACATACATACATGTATATACATATATATGTATATTTATACATATACGCATATATACATATATATACATACATATATACATATACACATACATATATATATACATACACCTATATACATATATATATGTATATATATATGTGTATATATATATACGTATGTATATGTGTATATATACACATATATATACATATATATGTATATAGGTATATGTATATATATGTATGTATATATGTATATATGTATGTATATATATGTATATATGTATGTATGTATGTATATATGTATGTGTATATATATATGTGTGTGTGTGTGTGTAACTGTATCTACTGTTATACACTTGAAAGTTGCTAAAAGGGCAGATTTTAAATATTTTCACCACACAAAAGAAATGATAATTATGTGAAGTGACAGAAGTATTAGCTAATGGTATGTCCTGCTAAGTCGCTTCAGTCATGTCCAACTCTTGGTGATCCTATGGATCGTAGCCAGTCAGGCTCCGCTGTCCACGGAATTTTCAGGCAGGAATAATGGAGACGGTTGCCATGCCCCATCCAGGGGACATTCCTGACCCAGGGATCAAAGTCTCATCTGTTATGGTCTCCTGCATTCGCAAGTGGGTTCTTTACCACCAGTACCAGCTGGGAAGTACACCTGGGAAGCTACTGCTATGGTAATCAATTCACATTATGTAAATGCATCAAGTTAACATGCTGTCTAGAGTGTGTTAGTTGCTCAGTCGTGTCTGACTCTTTGTGACCCTACGGACTCTAGCTGACCAGGCTCCTCTGTTGATGGAATTTTCCAGGTGAGAATACTGGAGTTGGTTGCCATGCCCTACTCCAGGGGATTTTCCCAACCCAGGGATTGAACCCAGGTCTCCTGCACTGCAGGCCTTACAATAAATGAGTGAAGAAAACCACTGATAAAAATATGTTTCCTTAGAAATGATAGCACTAAAAAATACAAATTATCTATGAGATCACTGTTTTTGTTTAGAAATGTAGAATCAAATACCTCCTTTTTATAAAAAAGTAAATATTTTAGAATTTTTTGTATTTACAGAAAAATTACAAAGATAGTACAGATAGTACATGTACCATACCTCGTCTCTCTTATTATTAGACTTTATATGGAGTACATACTATGAATAATAATATGAAACATACCATATACCATAATGGGCACCCCAGGTGGCACTGATGATAAAGAATCTGCCTGCAAATGCAGGAGAAGCAAGAGATGTGTGTTTGATTCCTAGGTTAGGAAGGGAATGGTGACCCACTCTAGTAATCTTGCCTGGAATATCCCATGGACAGGGGAGCCTGGTGGGCTGCAGTCCTTGGAGTCTCAAAAAGTCAGACATGAATGAGCATGCACACATATACCATAATATGGTTCTATGCCAAAATTAATAAACCGATATTGATGCATCACTATTAACTAAAGTCTATGTATATATTTCTTTAGTGTTTTACTGATATTCCCCTTATGTCTCAGGATACAATCTGGGACACCACATTACATTTAGTTTTTATTTCTTCTTAGGCTCCTCTCGACTGGGACAGTTTCTCAAATTTTGTTTTTAATGATCTTGATTATATTGAGGAGTACTGGCCAGGTATATTGCAGAGTGGTAAACTATGTTCTATCTTTTTGAGGGTGGATAATCTAATGAACTATTTGGAATATGCACAGGAGATCTGTCTATTCTATCTTCCTTATTTTGTTTCTTAATCATTGTCAAAATCTGTAGAACAGGTCAGCAAACTGGAGATCTAGGAAAGTATTGATATTGTCACTTGAGTCTGGATGAAGTATCCCCTTTTTTTGAGAGGACCTCAGTCTTCATTAAAGCCTTCAACTGATTAGATAATAAGTGTTAATCGCTCACTCATGTCCAACTCTTTGCAACCCCATGGACTGTAGCTTGCCAGGCTCCTCTGTCCATGTAATTCTCCAGGCAAGAATACTGGAGTGGGTTGCCATTCCCTTCTCCAGGGGGTCTTCCTAACTCAGGGATTGAACCTGGGTTTTCTGCATTGCAAGCAGATTCTTTACCATCTGAGCCACTAGGGATAATACCCATCCACATTACGAAGGGTAATTTGCTTTGCTCATTGTACTGATTTAAATGTAAGACTCCTCTAAAAATACCATCTTCATAGCAAAATCTACATTTGCTCCCCAACCCGCTGGAGATAGTCTCATGCTAGTTCACACTCAGCTTCCAGTAATTTCTCAAAATTACACTCTAACTGATCTGACAAGTTTAGGGTTCTAGTAGCTTCTGCTCCATTTAAATAGGTGTTGGCTTTGACCTTGCGGATGAACACATCTCTCCATATTTTGAGTGGCAGTTTGCCCCATAACTCAGTTCTTGGATGGGTCCAAGTAAAATCACTCATATTCAGCTTGTTCAGATTTGTTATTGTTGTTGTTAAACTTCTAAAATATTTTTAGGTTGAAAATTAAACTGAATGTATATGGCCATCTTTTCTTTGCAAAACTCTTCAGGTAGTTTGTGGTCACCACTATAAAAGTAAATTATGTTTTCAAGTTGATTCTTCAGAATGCCAAGTTAATTGCAGAAATACAGTAGAAAAAATATCCTTTTGAATGGGAATAAAAAAACTGTTGGGTTGTGTAAAACAGACATCTATGCCTGAAGATGAATAAAACAGTGAGTATCTTTGCTAATATATAAATTAGATATAAAATTAGCTACAACAATAACAATGATAAAATTTCTGAGAATGCAAATCTCATAAGCAGTCAAAAACAAAACAAAGTGCTTTGTATTTGTATTTTGATCAGACAAAACAACTTAAGGCAAAAAGCATAATTAGGGATAAAGAAGAATACTGTATAATGATAAAATGGAAAAATATTAATTTGAAACTGCATTTATAAGCATATACAGAGTCTTGTGGGGGAGGAACAAGCAGAACTGGAAACTCAGGATCAGGGCCAGCTTTATGGATTTATGATCTGTGCACGTGTCCAGGACCCCACATTCAGAAGAGCAGCACGCCGACCAAGCACTAAATCACAGTGCTCTGCTGTCAGCACTTTGAAATTCCTGTAATTTTTGAATTAAGGGCTTCTCATATCCATTTCCACTGGGCCCTGAACATTTTGTAGCTGGTCCTGTTTAGAATGCCTCTCCCAACATCAGGAATATCTTCTTCCTCAAAGGGAGGTACTGTACTGAACTTAATTTCTCGAGGAGCCTAGTAATCACTTTGCCCCAAGAGCCTAAGTCCATTTTCCTTCAAAGTTGCCAGCTCCTGTTACTGGTCTTCTCATTCAGTTCCCTTTGTTATCTTCCACACTCATGCATCTTGGAACCTTATTCCTGATTGTTTATATCTCACGTCCAAGTCTGTTTTTAACTACTTTGTACAATGGTAGAGTAGTGGAGGGGCAAGATTCTTCATGGAGAGAACATCTCCTTCACGTGTCTAGCAGCGCACTGACCCTCACATCCCTCTCAAAGGAAAGATGAAAAATCTGGTACCACACGCCTCCTCAAGCTGATCCTTGACTTTTATACTTCCTCAGTGGCCCCTACCTCTATACTCATTTCATGAGATGTCATAAAATTCACCATCTGATACCTCTCAACAATCTTAGAAATCTATAGAGTAATATTGACAGAATTATAAGAAGAAAATTAGAAACTCACATCAGATATGTATTACCTCTCCCATTAATGAATGGTTATAGCAGATTGAACATTTGTTAATTGAACAACCTAATTAACAAATCTTAAAGAGATGGGAATACCAGACCACCTGACCTGCCTCCTGAGAAATCTATATGCAGGTCAGGAAGCAACAGTTAGAACTAGACTTGGAACAACAGACTGGTTCCAAATTGGGAAAGGAGTATGTCAAGGCTGTATATTGTCACCCTGCTTATTTAACTTATATGCAGAATACATCATGAGAAATGCTGGCTGGATGAAGCACAAGCTGGAATCAAGATTGCTGGAAGAAATATCAATAACCTCAGGTATGTGGATGACACCACCCTTACGGCAGAAAGCAAAGAACTAAAGAGCCTCTTGATGAAAGTGAAAGAGGAAAGTGAAAAAGTTGGCTAAAAACTCAACATTCAGAAAACTAAGATCATGGCATTTGGTCCCATCACTTTATGGCAAATAGATGGGGAAACAATGGAAACAGTGACAGACTTTATTTTGGGGGGCTCCAAAATTACTGCAGATGGTGTCTGCAGTCATGAAATTAAAAGACGCCTGCTCCTTGGAAGAAAAGTTATGACCAACCTAGACAGCATATTAAAAAGCAGAGACATTACTTTGCCAACAAATGTCGTCTAGTCAAAGTTAGGTTTTTTCCAGTAGTCATGTATGGATGTGAGAGTTGGACTATAAAGAAAGCTGAACACTGAAGAATTGATGCTTTTGAGCTAGTTGGAGAAGACTCTTGAGAGTCCCTTGGACTGCAAGGGGATCCAACCAATCCATCCTAAAGGAAATCAATCCTGAATATTCATTGGAAGGACTGATGATAAAGCTGAAACTACAATACTTTGGCCACCTGATGCAAAGGACTGATTCCTTTGAAAAGACCCTGATGCTGGGAAAGATTAAAGGCAGGAGGAGAAGGAGATGGCAGAGGATGAGATGGTTGGATGGCATCACTGACTCAATGGACATGGGTTTGAGTAAACTCTGGTAGTTGGGGATGGACAGGGAGGCCTGGCGTGCTGCAGTCCATGGTGTCGCAAAGAGTCGGATACAACTGAGCGACTGACTGAACTGAACTGAATTAGCAAAACTTACATATGGCACACTCACACCACATTTCCCTAAAACTGTCCATCAATTTAACCACTCCTCTTTACAGAAAGAGGAGTACCTTTACAGTGTATTTTCTAAAGACTTGCCTATGTATACTCCCCTTTACCTCTGTTTTTCATTCTCTCCTCACTCCAGTTCATCATAACATCTCTACATTCCACTAAACGAATCTTTTCACTGTCAAATAATAAACAACTGTGTTGCCAAAACTTGGAGATTCCTTTCCTGTCTCCATCTATCTGGGCCTCAGAGTTGACCATCCCTTCCTTACTGACACACTCCCCACTCATGGTTTCACTGGTAGAACTGGTCCTCAGCTCTCTTTTCTTCTTTATCCATGCATGGATACATGCTAAGTTGCTTCAGTCATGTCCAACTCTTTGCAACCTTATGTATGGACTATAGCCCATCAGGTTCCTCTGTCCATGGGTTTTTCCAGCCAAGAATACTGCATCAGATTGCCATTCCTTCCTCCAGGGGATCTTCCCAACTCAGGGATCGAACCTGTGTCTCTTGCAACTCTTTCATAGCAGGCAGACTCTACTGCTGAGCCACTGGGGAAGCCTATCTCTATCCATAGTCTCTAGCAAAGCACTCTCATTAATTCTCATGGCCTTAAAACCTGGCTATTTGTTATCGCTAAAATAATTGGATATGGAAGTAAAACAAACAAACAAACAAACTATGTTGCTGGGTTGCCTAGATTAAAATCCCAGCAACTTAAAGCCACTTAAAGTCACTTAAAGCCCATATGAACTTTGGCAAATTATTTCACATCTTTGTGCCTCATTTTCCTCATCTGTAAAATGGGAATAATATTAACTACCTCATTGTACTATGAAAATGATTAAATTTGTTAGTACATGTAAAGTGCTTAAAATAGGGCCAAACACACAATGAAAAAAGTTTTAAAAGATATTTTAATTGTAAAATTATAATTCTAATACAAAAAGAAAATGAAAATGTTTCAAACATTTTCTTCAACTCATCAGTCAATGAAGGAACTAGTAGGATACTATAATGATTCAAAAGAGATTCAAAGAAAAAGAAAATATCCAAGCCAACTAATTAGTAGACCAGTAAAAATAACTCTCTTATCTAAATACTGAGAATATTGAGATTGGAACTAGCCATGTGAAAATCCAGGAAAATCCAGGAAAATGATATTTTTCAGGCACAGGGAATGGCAAATATAAAGGACCAGAGTTGGGAATGAGCTTAGAGGATTCAATGATCAGAAAAAAGGGGTAGTATCTTTAGAGTGTAGTAAGCGATGAGAGAATGGGAAGGAGATAATGTTGAATATAGCCAGGCAATAGATTACTCAGGTTCTTAAATACCATCGTGAGGGAATCTGGATTTTACTCACAAATCAATGTCAAGCAAGGTATTAGAAAATTGTAAGGCAGTGTATATGGGTGATGATTTTGAGGAAATAGACACTGATATTTTAATTGCCTAGTTGTGAGACTTAAAAATCAAGCAGTCATCAACTCTCTTCATTGTTAACTATTCAGATATGATTTAAAGGAATAAAGAGTAAGAAATAGATCTGCCTTATGATCCAGCAATCCCACTGCTGGGCATACACACTGAGGAAACCAGAAGGGAAAGAGACACGTGTACCCCAATGTTCATCGCAGCACTGTTTATAATAGCCAGGACATGGAAGCAACCTAGATGTCCATCAGCAGATGAATGGATAAGAAAGCAGTGGTACATATACACAATGGAGTATTACTCAGCCATTAAAAAGAATACATTTGAATCAGTTCTAATGAGGTGGATGAAACTGGAGCCTATTATACAGAGTGAAGTAAGCCAGAAGGAAAAACATAAATACAGTATGCTAACGCATATATATGGAATTTAGAAAGATGGTAACAATAACCCGGTGTACGAGACAGCAAAAGAGACACTGATGTATAGAACAGTCTTATGGACTCTGTGGGAGAGGGAGAGGGTGGGAAGATTTGGGAGAATGACATTGAAACATGTAAAATATCATGTAAGAAACGAGTTGCCAGTCCAGGTTCGATGCACGATACTGGATGCTTGGGGCTAGTGCACTGGGACGACCCAGAGGGATGGTATGGGGAGAGAGGAGGGAGGAGGGTTCAGGGTGGGGAACACATGTATACCTGTGGTGGATTCATTTTGATATTTGGCAAAACTAATACAATTATGTAAAGTTTAAAAATAAAATAAAATTAAAAAAAAAGAGTAAGACACGACTGAATGATTAACACTTTCAGTTTTACACTTTATAACATATTAATGGAATGTGAAGAGATAGTTACCAAAAGCATCTATACATTAGTGCCCAAGAGCAGTGGTGCAATGCAAAACATGTTTGACTGTGGATTAGGAGATCCTAGGTTAACTTA
This sequence comes from Bison bison bison, assembly GCF_000754665.1. Taxonomy (NCBI): domain Eukaryota; kingdom Metazoa; phylum Chordata; class Mammalia; order Artiodactyla; family Bovidae; genus Bison; species Bison bison. The sequence goes on along the minus strand of NW_011494960.1, from coordinate 1,838,913 downwards.
CCTGGAGTACTTCTATGGGCTAAAGAGGCAGTATGTACTGTGATTAGGAGTTGCTGCTTTCAAGTGAAAAGACCGGTGTTCTGATCTACTCCTTTTGGAGCAAATTATTCGACCTTTTTAAGCCTCACTTTTCTTTAAGTAATACCAATGACATCTGTCCTGGGCTGTTTTGTCAGCTTTAAGTTGAAGGCTGAATGACAAATATTCCATGCTTAACACAGTAACTGACATGTCAAAAGACCTTGGGAAAATTAGGCTACTATTCTTGAAACCCAATCAGCACTGAGGTGCTTGTGTGTTAAACACCAGCCCAAATAATGCAATGAAGGTAGCATCATTCCCTAAATTACTCTAGAGAAATTTGAATTTCTCCTTGTCACCAAAGTACCAATTCTCCTGACTGTATTCAGTTTATGGATTATTTTGCCATCTCAAGGGTCCTTTGGCTTTTCTGCTTCAATTGTCATCACTAGATATTACTTTAATCCCAACATTCCCCAATGTATTTACAGCATTAATCAAGTGGGGCAGGGTCTGCTGCATTAACAAATATACCCTGTAATCACACTGTTTTAATATAAGTAAGCCTTAAATATCATGGTGGTTCAGGTAGCTTCTCTTTCCTGAAGCAACACTGTCTGGAACATGGTTTCTAGTATTTCTGTGTAATGAGAAAGATAACTGGGATATCTTATGACCTGTTTCAAGGAGTTAAGCTTTAAACCTATATTGTATCTCTACAGCATAAGAACATAAAATTGGATATGGGACATACATGCTCCCAAATGGCTTTGTTCATTCCATATTGAGATTCCCTACACCAGTTTCATCCTTAGCTTCTACTAGGATCTTTGCTTCCTCTCTCTTTTGTCTATCTAGGGATCCTAATATTCTTCTCCAATGTACAAGCATCCTTACATCCTTAAAAAAAAATCAGGCTTTGGGTTCACCCACCTCATTAGTACTAACTCAAATGTGTTCTTTTTATGGCTGAATGATATCCCATTGTATAAATGTACCTCAGCTTCTTTATCCATCCATCTGTTGATGGACATCTAGGTTGCTTCCATGTCCTAACTCTTGTAAATAGTGCTGCAACAAACACTGGGTACATGTGTCTCTTTTAACTATTATACGGAGTGAAATAAGTCAGAAAGAGAAAAACAAATATATATTAACACATATATATATGGAATCTAGAAAGATGGTGATCCTATATGCAAGGCAGCTATGGAGGCACAGACATAGAAAACAGACTTGTGGACACTGTGGGGGGAGGAGAGGGTGAGATGAATTGTGAGAGTAGCATGGAGACATAAACATTACCATATGTACAAGAGATAGCCAGTGGGAAATTTCTGTATGACCCAGGGACGGTGGGGCCTGGTGGGCTGCCGTCTATGGGGTCGCGCAGAGTCGGACACAACTGAAGTGACTTAGCAGCAGCAGCAGCAGCATAGGGAGTTCAAATCCAGTGGTCTATGATAATCTAGCGGGGTGGGATGAGGTGGAAAGGAGGAGGAAGATTAAGAAAGAGGGGATATATGTATACCTATGGCTGATTAATGTGGATATATGGCAGAAACCAACACAATATTGTAAAGTGATTATTCTTCAATTAAAAAAAGGACAAACTCACATCTCTGCCTTACAGACCATGACTTGAAGTCTGCATATGTGTTTTGCTTAAAAAAGGAAGCTATCTATACTCTGGAAATTATTAGTAACAAAGGGTAGAGGAAGATGCAATCAGATGAATTATCCTTCTTTTTTTTTTTTTCTCTTTCAAATGTACCAATATTTTAGGACCTCTTTCACTGATGTAGGAGTTTAAAACTAAAGTCAATTATTACTTTGGTAAATCCAGTTTCAACTGTGTTAACTGTTATATATTTTTTTCCGGGACAGTATGCAATTCAAAATATGCTAAATAAGGATTCTAAAAGCAAAATGTAATAAATGTGGCTGTTGAAGTAAATTCTTGTTTATTCAGTAGCAAAAGTATTCAAGTATTTCACCCACTATAAATTTAAGACTAGTAACAGATTTATTAACAAAGCTAATTTTGAATGGAAATGAAGTCATTAAAATGTAAAGTAAAAAAGCAGGAAACAATCCTTCAGAATTCAGATTTCAATCTAATTATGTTAATGTTCATATGTTATATATTGGTTCCTAAAATCTACATATATTTTTGTGCTTCCCCTTCTCTTATATCCATACCACGTTCTCATAAAAAGCCAAAATAGCCTTTTTTTAAATTAAGACTTTATTTTTTAGAGCAGCTTTAGTTTCACAGAAAAACTGCATGAGAAAGTACAGGACTTTCTCATATACTTCCCATCAGCACACATGGATAGCTTTCTCCATTATCACCATGCCTCATCAGAGTTGATGAACCTGTTTATTGATGCTTGATAATCTCCTAAAGTCCATAGTTTGTGTTTGGGTTCACTCTTGGTGTGATACATTTTGTGAGTTTGGACAAACATACTGGCATGCATCGTTATTATTATTCACTGCCCTAAAGTTCCTCTGTGTTCTACCTATTGATTCCTGCCCTCCCCCACATTCCCTGGTAACCACTGATTCTTTTACTCTTTCTGGCATTTTGTCTTTTCCATGTACTACAGCCTGAATCATACAGTGTATAGCCTATTCAGATTGGTTTCTTTCATTTGGTAGCATGCATTCAATATTCCTCCATATCTTTTTCATGGCTTGATAGCACATTTCTTTTTAGTGCTGATAATATTCTGTTACTTGCATGTACCACAGTTTATTTATCCATTAACCTTCTAAGGGTATCTTGGTTGGTTCCAAGTTTTGGAAATTATGAGTGAAGCCGCCATAAACATCTGTGTGAAGGTTTTTGAGGTGAACATAATTTCCAATTCCTTTGGGTAAGAACCAATGAGCTGGATTGGCAGATTATGTGGTAGGAGTATGTTTAGTATTGTAAGAAATCACTGAATTGTATTCCATAATGCCTGTACCATTTTCCATTCCTGCCAGCAACAAATGAGCATTGCTGTTGCTCTACATCCATATCAAAACTTGGTGGTGTTAATGTTCTGAAATTTAGCCATCCTAATAGGTATGCAGTAGTATCTCATTGTTGTTTCGGATTACAAATGATGTGGATCATCTTTTCATGTGCTTACTTGTCATCTGTATCTCTTTTTTGATAAGTTGTCTGTTAAGATCTTTGGCCCTTTTTAAATTGGATTATTTGTTTTCTCATTGTTGAGTTTTAAGAGTTTTTGCATATTTTGAACAATAGTTCTTTATCAGATGTTTCTTTTGAAAATATTTTGTTTTAGTCTGTGGTTTATATGCTCATTCTCTTGACATCACCTTTCACAGAGCAGAAACAATAACAGCAACAAAAACAAAAGAAAAAAAGATTGGCAAATGTTGACGAGGCAGTTGAGAAATTTGAACCCTTCCACTCTGTTGATAAGAAGGTAAAGTTGTGCAACCACTATAGAAAACAGTCAAAAACTTAAAAAATAGACCTACAATACAGTTCATTAAACCCCTTCTGGTAATATACTTAGAAGATTTGAAATCAGGATCTCAAAGAGATAACTGTGCTACCATGTTTATTGCAGCACAATTCACCATAGCCAAGTTATGGAAACAACACCAGTGTCCAATAACATATGTATTGATAAAGAAAATGTGGAATTGACATACAATAGGATTTTATTCCACCTTAAAAAATAAGGAAATTCTGCCATTTGCAGCATCATGGATGAATCTAGAGAACTGTGGTAAGTGAAATAAGCAAGTCACAGATGGAAAAATATTGCCTGATTCCACTTAACATGAGGTACTTAGAATAGTTAAAGCCCTAGAACCAGAAAATAGAACAGTAGTCATTAGGGGTTGAGGGGAAGGGAAGACAGGGAGTTGATAAGTTGTGTAAAGTTGCAGTTATGCAAAATAAATTTGTTCTATAGATCTGCTATATAATATAAGGCCTATAGTCAGTTTTCTTTCTAATCTCTAAGAAGGGCAACACCGAAGTATCTGTTCTATAGATCTACTGTATACTGTAAGGCCTAAGGTCAGTTTTCATTCCAATCCCTAAGAAGTGCAATGCCAAAGAATGCTCAGACTGTCACACACTTGCATTCATTTCACATGCTAGAATAGTAATGCTCAAAATCCTTCAAGCAAGGCTTCAGCAGTATATGAATCAAGAACTTCAAGATATACAAGCTGGATTTATAAAAGGAAGAGGAACTAGAGATCAAACTAGAGGTCAACATCAATTGGATCATAGAAAAAGCAAGACAATTCCAGAAAGGCATCTACTTCTGTTTCATTGACTATGCTAAAGCCTTTGACTGTATGGATCACAACAAACTGGAAAATTCTTCAATAGATGGGAATAGCAGACCACATTACCTGCCTCCTGAGAAAGCTATACGCAGGTCAAGAAGCAAGTTAGAACTGGACGTGGAACAATGGACTGTTTTCAAAGTGAGAAAGGAGTATGTGAAGGCTGTATATTGTTACCCTTCTTATTTAACTTATATGCAGAGTATATCATGCGAAATGCCAGGCTGGATGAAGCACAAGCTGGAATCAATACTTCTGGGAGAAATATTGATAAACTCAGATATGCAGATGACACCACCCTTATGGGAGAAAGCAAAGAGGAACTAAAGAGCCTCTTGATGAAGGCAAAAGGAGAATGAAAAAACTAGCTTAAAACTCGACATTCAGAAAATGAAGAACATGGCATCCAGTCCCATCACTTCATGGCAGATAGATGGGGAAACAATGGAAGCAGTGGCAGGCTTTATTTTCTTGGGCTCCAAAATCAATGTGGATGGTGACTGCAGCCATGAAATTAAAAGACACTTGGCTCTTTGGAAGAAAAGCTATGACCAACCTAGATAACTGTATTAAACTGCAAAGATATTACTTTGCCTACAGATGTCTGTCTAGTCAAAGCTGTGGTTTTTCTAATAGTCATGTACAGATGTCAGAGTTGTACAATAAAGAAGACAGAGCACCAAAGAATTCATGTTTTTGAACTGTGGTGTTGGGGAAAACTCTTGAGAGTCCCTTGGACTGTAAGGAGATCAAAGCAGTCAATCCTAAAGGAAATCAATCCTGAATATTCATTGGAAAGACTGATGCTGAAGCTGAAGCTCCAATACTGTGGCCACCTGATGCAGAGAACTGACTCATTAGAAAAGGCCCTGATGCTGGGAAAGAATGAAGGCAGGAGGAGAAGGGGATGACAGAAGACAAGATGGTTGGATGGCATCACATGAGTTTGACAAGTTCTGGGAGATGATGAAGGACAGGGAAGCCTGGCGTGCTGGAGTCTATGGGGTCGCAAAGAGTCGGACATGACTGAGCAACTGAACAATGACAGTAAGGCCTATAGTCAATAATTCTATATTGAGCATCTAAAATTTTTGTTAAAATTGTAGACCTCATGTTACATGTTCTTATAACAAAAACAAGATGAAAAAGGAATTGCTACAGGAAACTTTTGAAGGTGATTAATATGTCTGTTACCTTAATTGTGGTGATGCTATCACAGGTGTTTGCATATGTTCAAAATCATCAAATTGCATGCATTCAATATAAGCAAATTTTTGCATATCAATTATACCTTAATAAAGCTGTTAAGGAGGAATCCAAGAAAGAGAAAGACATTTGATCCAATAAGCAATATTCTTAGCCTGAGAGTTCAATATTTCTTGAGAGGATTTCTTTCTCTGAGGTCACAGTTATTATCTATACCTTCATTTTATTCTTCATTTATAGGAAAATTCTTTCTTCTATAGTGTTGATTGCATTTATCATTGATTAATATTTAAATGTTGATAGACTTATATCAGGGATTCTCCATGCTAGGTATGCTCTTTGAGGGTAATTACATGGTCTTGTATGTTTTTCTATTATAGAGAGTAAAAAGGAGTAATTGAAATTGAGTTAAAGAGATATTTTGGATTAGATTTAAGTGTTACTCAATCTGCTTCCAATTTATTCATTTATAAAGCTCAAATCTGGGTAAACATTTGTCTTGCAGTGAAAATCATTAGATTGCTTCACAGTATCAAGGTGCTGAGATTTTTTTCTTGATATGGAACAAATGCAAGACTGAATCAAAGATTTTCAATTCTTTTGCATTGTCCAGATTAATTAAAGGATAATTTCCTAATGTAAAAGTGCCAATAGAAAGCAACATTACTGATTTTCTTTTGTAATAGAGATATATTATCTTCTAACACATTATTTAGAAACAAGTAATAAATATTTATACTCTATTTTTGCTTTGTTGTGTTACCTTTAAATTATTTATTTACATTGCAAATGTAACCTCTATCCTAGCCATATTTATTTTGGTACTTAAAGCTAACAAATTATTTGTTTAGTGTAAGTAGGGATTTATTGATTTACAAAGCAGGAGTTTATGTTAATCTCTGCTGCTGCTGCTGCTGCTAAGTCGCTTCAGTCGTGTCCAACTCTGTGCGACCCCATAGACGGCAGCCCAGTAGGCACCTCCGTCCCTTGGATTCTCCAGGCAAGAACACTGGAGTGGGTTGCCATTTCCTTCTCCAATGCATGAAAGTGAAAAGTGAAAGTGAAGTTGCTGAGTCATGCCCGACTCTTATCGACCCCATGGACTGCAGCCTACCAGGCTCCTCCGTCCATGGGATTTTCCAGGCAAGAGTACTGGAGTGGGGTGCCATTGCTTTGTCCATGTTAATCTCTAGGACTGATTTAAAAAAGGCAACATTTTTCATCAGTGGCTGTCTCTGTCTAGAAAGTTCCATAAGAAATTAATCAAAATTCCTAAAGGCTCTGGTATGAAAAATAAAATCAGAAAAGTTTACACAAATGGGGTGAGTAAATATCCAAGTTATCCACACATAATATTATTTCTTTAGAAAGAATGAATGAGAAAACTCATTCATTTGTTGTTGTTGTTTAGTGGCTAAGTTATGTCCAACTCTTTTGCAACCCCATAGACTGTAGTCCACCAGTCCCTTCTGTCCATGGGATTTCCCAGGCAAGAATACTGAAGTGGGTTGCCATTTCCTTTTCCAGAGAATCTTCCTGATCCAGGGATCAAGGACGCAGCTCCTGCCACATATCCTGCATTGCAGATGGGTTCTGTACCACTGAACCACCAGGGAAGCCCTTCATTTCATTCATAATTGCTATTATCTCAGACCACAGAAATCTGTAAATACCAAGATAAATACAAAAGTAACAAAGTAGCACAATTTCCTTGCTCATAAGCCAAGGAGGATAGATCTGGCTCAAAACATGGGGGTGCATCTGAAATCTACAAAGCCAACAGGAAAAGAAATGATATTAGCAGAGTGGGGTGAAGGAGAAAGAGAAGAGAAACATACTCTGAGCTCTGTGGCTTCCAAGCCACATGATTAGGCAAAGTCTGGACCCTTTCCTGGTGGAATCAGAGCCATAATTAAGCAGTAATATTATTGGTGGGACATCAACTCCACCTCTACCTTACCAGCTCCCATTAATTGTTGGCTTTTAGCACCAGCCCCTCCGTTGGCCTCCCGCAGGGAGGCTGAGAGTCCAGTCTTACAGAGTCATGACTACTTTGAACAGAGGTTTCCATGCAGCTCTGCAGGAAGTAATTCCGGTTTCTTGGAGACCAGCCTTCAGCGTTGGCTTCCCAGGTGCTGCAGTGGTAAAGAATCCACCCGCCAATGCAAGACACACAGGCGACGTGAGTTCAGTCCCGAGGCTGGGAAGGTCCCTTGGAGTTGGAAATGGCAATCCATTCCAGTATTCTCACCTGGAAAATTCCGTGGCAAGAAGAGCCTTGTGGGCTATAGTCCGTGCGGTTGCAGAGTTTGGACACAATCAAGCTCACAGACACACAGGCTTCAGGGAATCAGTCTTGATAAGTCAAACCTACCTCTCATCCTGTGAAATTTTATAAAATACAAATTAGGTAGATCTTTTCACCCACTCAAAATATTTTTTGAGGCGCATGACATAGATTTAAGATTTTATTAATATAAAACATAATATTTAGCAGCATTAATTCAATGGCTTCAAGATAAAACTGATAAGACATGTTCCTTAGGCTATTAATTGCCATGCTGCTTGAAGATAACTCTCTATTTTTACTTTTTTGTCTTTGGTTCAGGCTTTCTGTATGAGACAGACCTGGGACTTGAAACCTTTTGCTGCAGTGCTCCAATGCTTGCACCTGGACAAACATCTCTTTGAGCTACAAAATACAAAGAAATCATAAGGGACTAAAATAACTACATGCATGTACAGCTGGGGCAAATTCTGGACAAAAGAGACAAAAAGACCAAAAAAGCCCAACTAGCACTGAAGAGCCAGAAGCAAAAACTGGGTACTGGGCATGACCCCTGCATACAACACCACAAAGGGGTGGGCATATTGTCTAAGCCACTTCTCTGACCTGGCCCTTCGACACACTCCTACCCTTTACCCATCCCCACGCCCCGCTGGAGGAGTCAGCTAGTCTCCCCTGGGAGCAAGCATGCAAAGGAACTTGTCCTTTGTTCTCATTCACTTCTGCTTCAGCAGGGGCCCTAATAAAGCCTTGACTGAATTTCTTGTCTGGTCTCTGATCAATTTCTACTTAAAACTGATGTTCTGGCTACGCAGAGGGTCAAAATTATATTCTCTACCTGCTCCCATTCTTGACTGCAATTGATTTTGGTTATTTTTCAATTTCACTTAGCTTTTCCCTAATTCTCAATAACACAAAAACATACACAAATTTTAATTATTTAGATACAATTATTAGATATTGAAAGTGAAAGTGAAGTCGCTCAGTCATGTCCAACTCTTTGTGACTCCATGGACTGTAGCCCACCAGGCTTCTCCATCCATAGAAGTTTCTAGGCATGAGTACTGGAGTGGGTTGCCATTTCCTTCTCCAGAGGATCTTCCTGACCCAGGGATTGAACCCAGGTGTCCTGTATTGCAGGCAGACGCTTTACCATCTGAGCCACCAGGGAATCCTTATTAGATATTAATTAGATATAAAATATAATAATACTTGGAAAAACATAATAAGTTTATTGGGATCCTTCAGCTGTTTTGTACAATACTTACATAACTCGCACACATTGAATCAAGATTTGGATTCCATTTTACACATAGCTTCTCCTGCTAGTACTTAGGAGAAACAGAACATACTGGAGAGACAATATATAGTTTTGTGACAGGGTTATGGGTTATCCTTATAGTATCATGCAAGAAATTAGTCATTTTTCACTTCTATGCCAAAAGACTTCATTTGAGAAATATTTAGGTCACTCCAATTGTTATAAAAACCATATATGAAAATACCTCTTGACAGATTATGGCACTGGGGTTAGGCCAGTGAGACAACTGCTTTAGGCATGAGATTTAGGGGAAGACAAAAAACTTGGTAATTTAGATGAGATAATATTTTAATATACAATTTTAAAAAATAAAAATGAATGGAAAGCTTCATGATAAATATTGGCATTTCTGATTTTTCCTTTTGCCTCAGACTCCACTATGACTTTTATTTATCATGCCTTTTTTTTAGCTTTTAAAGTTTTGTTCATCATGGAGCTTTTGCATTCATTTCTATTTTTTAGAAATAGTACATTAAAATAGTACTTGTCTTGGCTGAATTTTTATTGCCAGATGAATGTCCCATTTGCCTCACCATTTTTCCAGCTCTCCTCTATCTTCTACAATGTGCAGAATGCTCTGAACATGAATGCCACCAGAATAAAAATTGAGTGAAGGACAAAACAAAACAAGCTCAGAGTTGCACAAACCTGTCAATGAAGCAGGAAGTTGCTAGAGACTCTGTAGCTCAAAAGAGAACTTAAAATAATTTAATTTGAAGTAATACATGCAAATACATAGGACATACCAGGTGCATTTTAAGCTTCTTATACTTTGTAATTTCTAAACTCTTGTTGGCTATTAGTATGACCATCTTTATCATTGCTATTAGTGACTTTATGGCTGATTTATAAATTCCTGTTTGTTACTAAAATTTCATTCTTTCTAACATAGCCAATCATCTTCAGTTCAGTTCAGTTGCTCAGTCGTGTTCAACTTTTTGCGACCCCGTGGACTACAGCATGCCAGGATTCCCTGTTCATCATCAACTCCAGGACCTTGCTCAAAATCATGTCCATCGAGTTGGTGATACCGTCCAACCATCTCATCCTCTGTCATCCCCTTCTCCTCCTGCCTTCTATCTTTCCCAGCATCAGGGCCTTTACCAATGAGTCAGTTCTTTGTATCAGGTGGCCAGTTTTCTTAGGCTGGGCCAAATGATAACAGTTCAGTGTTTTTGACATTTATTTTACAAGATTGCCTACAGAATTAAGCAATTATTGCATGAGTTGCTTTAAAGGGAATTCTGTCAAAAGTCTTTCTTCTTCCATATCCAACATTGAATTTGTTGGTATCTGCATTTCAATAAATCACAAAAAATTTATGAATTTTCAAAGGCTTTCTTGGCAGTTCAGATGGTAAAGAATCTGCCTGAAATTTGGGAGACCTCGATTCAATCCTTGGGTCAGGAAGATTCCCTGGGGAAGCGAGTGGCAACCCACCCTAGTATTCTTGCCTGGAGAATCCCATGGACAGAAGAGTCTGGCAGGCTACGGTCCACGGTGTCGCAAAGAATTTGACATGACTAAACAACTAACACTAAGAATTTTCAAAACTATCAGAAGTAATATCTTGAAGGAATATAGTTTTGTTTCTTTCCCTGAATGTTTAAAATGCAAAGTAAATATTAAGAAGAATAAAATGGACATTTTCAAACTCTTGACAAAATCATTTAAAACTTAAACTGGAATAAGGACTACATGCCTGCTAAGTTGCTTCAATTGAGTTCAATTATTTGAGACCCCATGGGCTGTAGCCCAGCAGGCTCCTCTGTCTATGGGATTCTCCAGGCAGGAATACTGGAGTGGGTTGCCATGTTCTTCTCCAGGAAAAGGGGCTAGATTAAATTAAATTAAGCTCCCAACATTAAAATCAGAATTTGTATCTGATAAATAAAAGCATACATATTTAACTTCTAGAACTTTTTCTTCCTGCTGTACAGAATAATAGTTCTAGGACTAGTACACTTTCTGAAATTCACTTGAACTTGTATTACCTACAAAGTCAGTATCCTAGTCGAGAGATAGGTGATGGTGACAGAAAATCTATAAGAGAGAATTCATCCAATCTTGCCAACCTTTAAACAGGTTTTTCTTAGATGATTAAATATCAGCCAGAAGAAGTAGACAGTAAATTCTCTATTAATTAAACTCAGATTGTAAACCTAGAGTGGGTCAATAAACCAATTTTTCTTTCTCTGCCTGTTTTGTCTCCTTTAAAAATTATATTCACTATGGAAGGCCCAACACAATATCCAATTTCCCTGAATAAATCAGTCAGTTCAGTCACACTCAACTCTTTGAGACCCTATGGACTGCAGCACACCAGGTTTCCCTGTCCATTACCAACTCTCAGAACTTGCTGAAACTCAGGTCCATGGAGTCAGTGATGCCATCCAACCATCTAATCCTCTGTTGTCCCTTTCTCCTCCTGCCCTCAATCTTTCCCAGCATCAGAATCCTTTCCAATGAGTCAGTTCTTCACTTCAGGTGGCCAAAGTATAGGGGCTTCATCTTCAGCATCAATCCTTCCAACGAATATTCAGGACTGATTTCCTTTAGGTCGGATCTCCTTGCAGGCCAAGGGACTCAAGAATCTCCAAAACCACAGTTCAAAAGCATCAATTCTTTGACACTCAGTTTCCTTATGGTTCAACTCTCACCTCTCACATCCATACATGACTACTGGAAAAACCATAGCTTTGACTAGATGGATCTTTGTTGATAAAGTAATGTCTCTGCTTTTTAATATGCTATGTTGGTCACAACTTTTCTTCCAAAGAGCAAGCGTCTTTTAATTTTAAGGCTGCAGTCACCATCTGTAGTGATTTTGGAGCCCAAGAAAATAAAGTTTCTCACTGTTTCCATTGTTTCCCCATCTATTTGCCATGAAGTGATGGGACCGGATGCCATGCTCTTAGTTT
>NW_011494960.1:1794309-1826728 GCF_000754665.1 Bison bison bison | reverse complement strand
GTGCGACCCCATAGATGGCAGCCCACCAGGCTCCCCCGTCCCTGGGATTCTCCAGGCAAGCACACTGGAGTGGGTTGCCATTTCCTTCTCCAATGCATGAAAGTGAAAAGTGAAAGTGAAGTCGCTCAGTCGTGTCCGACTCTTAGCGACCCCATGGACTGCAGCCTACCAGGCTCCTCCGCCCATGGGATTTTCCAGGCAAGAGTATTGGAGTGGGGTGCCATTGCCTTCCCCGATAATGATACTAAACATAGTCTATTTCCACTGCATATTTCAGTGTCCTCTGTTTGCTAAATTCACAATGAATACACATTTTTAAAAGCAAATCAATAAAAAGAAAATTGTATTGTAAGGGTAACTTTAGAAATCCTTTCTGTTAGCAGTCAGAATTTTCATACCGAATGGTTTTCTTCTCGGATCCAAAGGTGGTTTCAACCTCTCTCTCCAGAAGGCATAAACCTAATTCAACCTATGATGACTTTGTGACAATATCAACAATAAGAGCAGGGCATTCTTGACCCTTTCCAACAATTCCTCTCATATCAATCCTTCCCCATCCCAGTGAAAAATTGTGTTCTTGAACTTAATACATTAATGGTCTGGAGTTACATTTTTAAAATGCATGTTCCTGCTATGTGATTCTCATCTTTTCTCGTTTTTTCTTCCCAAATTCTAAGTAAATAAATAAATACCCAGTTGAAAACTTAATGTCATATTCAAATAATGCCCTCATCAAATAATCTTTAAAATTATTTCAATTTATGTTAAAACTAATAAGATCTGCTTTGGTCCTAATGTTAAGGTAAATCTATTTTAATATATACAAGGAGATCTATTCTATTCTTTGAAGTAAATTAGATTTTGGGGAGATTCATTCTTCAATGAGAAAGGAAATAGATTTTGTATAGCACTCATATAGACCCAAGTTTCAAGCATTATTTCAAAAGAAGGACATATAATTCACCATCGATTTTGATGTTAAGTTTACTATAATTATAATATTATTGTAAAGGATTGGTATTGCTCACATATTAATTATATGAGTTACCATGACTCATTTTTGGGCTTTCCAGATGGCACTAGTTGTAAAGAATGTGCCTGCCAAAGCAGGAGACAGCAGAGACATGGGTTTGACCCCTGAGTTGGGAAGATCCCCTGGAGCAGGAAATGGCAACCCATTTTAGTATTCTTGCTGGGGAAATCCCACGGACAGAGGAACCAGGCAGGCTACAGTCTATGGGATCTGAAAGAGTCAGACCCAACTGAGTGTCTGAGCACATATATGACTTATTTTTAAGTTCCAAATAACTTTATGGTATATTTTACATCCTGACTATGAAAATCTAATTAAATAGGTCATGCCTGTCTTTCAAGTAACCTGTTTAAATTCATTTTAAAATTGTGGAACTTTGTCCTTTCTTTTTTAAAAAGAAGGAGGTTGAAATTAGAAAGACTAGATGTATAATCACCCCTATTATGTACTTCAAAGTTAAAGGTTCCTTTGCTACTGAAAGAGTTGATGAAAGTTCCCTGGATTTAAATAAGCTTTTTGGCAGGTAATGGAATTAATTTGAGGATCAGACGAGGAAAATTAATTTTTCTTGAATACTAAGACAACATCTAAAATTACTCTGAACTGACAAAACTTTTTACAAGTAATGTCGTTTAAAAATATTATTTCTTTAAGGCTTATATTCACAAGCATAGAAATACATGGAGTGAAAATAACATCCTTGAAATTCCTTTTTATATCACACTATTTAAGTACTATAGTCAATTTTACTTCATAAGCTAATAAAAGGATACTCATCTAAGTGAAAGAAACTCACTTGCACACATCTGATTTAAACCTATATTCATTTACTAAATATACTATTCACTTGAAATCTCTTTTCTTGTAACAGTATTAAAAAGATAAAAATTTTAAAATCACCGAACATTTTCAATCATCAAACTAATATTTTTGAGTTGTCAGTTTCAATAAAACTTATGAATTGAGCCTGAATGTTTTCTTTTTATTTCTACTTTGCCTGTAAGAACTCATGCTGAAGAATATTATAGAATGAATTCAGATAGTTCTAAAAAATGTCTTTGATTACTTTCAGAAACTGCCAATTAAATTATGTGAGCAAATGAACACTTTTATAGAAAAGTAGAAAACATTTTACTTTATTTATGGAAGACGGAAAAATGAAGAGAAGGCCATGAGGAGAATACGTAGCAGTATAAAGAAGGTGAGGTTCCCAGGTGGCTCAGTGGTAAAGAATCTGCCTGCCATGCAGGGGACAGGGATTTGATCCTCAGGTAGGAAGATCCCCTAGAGAAAGAAATCACAACCTACTCCAGTTTTCTTACCTGGGAAATCCCATGGACAGAGGAGCCTGGCTAGCTTCAGTCCATAGGGTCCCAAAAGATTTAGACATGACTTAGCGACTACTACTGCTGCTGCTGCTAAGTCCCGTCAGTCGTGTCCGACTCTGTGCGACCCCATAGATGGCAGCCCACCAGGCTCCCCTTTCCCTGAGATTCTCCAGGCAAGAACACTGGAGTGGGTTGCCATTTCCTTCTCCAATGCCTGAAAGTGAAAAGTGAAAGTGAAGTTGCTCAGTCGTGTCCGACTCTTAGCGACCTCATGGACTGCCGCCTTCCAGGCTCCTCCGTCCATGGGATTTTCCAGGCAAGAGTACTGGAGTGGGGTGCCATTGCCTTCTCCAGACTTAGCGAATAAACAATGACAAATAGAGAAGGTGTCTTTTTCTTCTTTGACTCCAGAATTCTTCCAACAGGCTACTTTTCTCAAGTACCTGATAATCTTCCAAAGAGAAAACTGCCTCTCTATACAAAATGTGACAGACTTTTCTGTAATTAGACATACTGCTCACACAAAAATGCAAGCTAATGAAGAAAATTAAAAATAAACCTTTAATTCTGAAAAATACTGACATAAAAAAATCTAAAAAGCAAAAATCTTCCTTTCTGAATTCAGAGACTTAAAGATATGTGTAAATTTTCATGTCTTGAATCATTTTCTGTACTTGAGACCTTTTGGTCTTACTTGAGCCATAAAACACTTTGGAATGAATGTAGACATCTAAAATCTAAAAGAAAAACACAAAAGTAAAAAACTTAAAGATGTAGAGATATAGATATAATGTATTATCATTATTTTAAAATATTATCATTTCTTATAGTAAAAGAAGCAAAGTAGTGGTTAAGAGCAAGAACTTTCAGTCAGATGGACCTTATTTCTGTGAGGTGAGCGTAATCGCCTCAGTTCTGTCTTGTCTCAACAAAAATTTGAAGCGATGGACATTAAAGCCCTCAGCGTGTCACAGCTCTGGGACAGTGTTATAGCTCCCTCAGTTTTATTTAGAAAATAAAGGAAAATACATCCTCAAGGCGTGGGCGCACGCCGACCCGAAAGATGAGAAGAGAAGAGAGAGAGACAGAGACACACAACGCACGCACACGGGAGAGAGAGACCCCGGCCCTTTGGCTCCTCTTTTTTTTTTTTTTTTTTAAATTTTATTTTATTTTTAAACTTTACATAATTGTATTAGTTTTGCCAAATATCAAAATGAATCCATCACAGGTTTTCTCCCCCTGGGCCTGCCCTATGTAAATTGGGCTAGCCAGGAGGGCTGTTTGTTCTACCTGAGGTCCTCATTCCGATCCTCGGACCTTCCTTTGTTTTATTTTCACCGGCTTTTCCCTTCCTCGTCTTTTAGCCACCGCCATTTTGGACTCCTTTTTCCTAGTCTAACTACCTAACATTTCAAATCACAGTTCCTCCGTTTCCTAAGCTTAAGATCTTGGGGAGGTTATTTAATGTATTTATACCTCTGTTTCTTTGCAACTTAAAATGGTGATAATAAAACAAATCTCACAGATAATTGTAAAGACTGAGAGATTATATATACACACAGACACTGAACAGACCATATATGATAACAGGACTCTGACCAGCAACCTCAGTAGCAATCAGTCTTGGATGCCAAACCACAACTTCTCTAGCAATCAGCCCAGGATGATCAACTTGGTCCATAATTTACAGTTTCCCTACCTTTTGCCCTTATTTCCAATGCAAGCTTAATCATACAAAGCCAAATATGCTCCCCAAAGCATTCATTGCTTCTAGTTCCCCCAGCCCTCCTCTCTGGCAAATGACTTCTAATCAGAAGATACTGGAAACCAGAAAACTTCCTTTTTTTTTTTTTTTTTTAATGGAGGAAGGAAGATTTTATTTTTCATTTCAAACCTCCCTGTTCTCTTTGAGGTTTTCCCTTTGTTTTGAGGGAACTTTGTTGTTTTGTAAAAAAACTTTTTATTTTATGTTGGAGTATGGTTGATTGACAAGGTTGTGATGGTTTGAGATGTACACCAAAGTGATTCAGTTATGCATATACATGTATCTATTCTTTTTCAAATTCTTTTCCCATTTAGCTTGTTACATAATGCTGTGCTATACAATAGGTCCTTGTTGGTTATCCATTTTATTTATTTTTATTATTAATTAATTTTATTTTATTTTTAAAATATAAATAATTTGTTTCTGCATGAGGGCTTTCTTGAGGTGCTCAGACTTCTCGTTGTGGTGGCTTCTCTTGTTGCGAAAAAGACTCTAGGGTGCTTGGGCTTCCGTAGTTGCAACTCATGGGCTCAGTAGTTGTGATGCGTGGGCCATTTGTGATCCTCCTGGACCAGGGATTGAACACGTGTTTCCTGCATTGGAAGGTGGATTCTTAACTGCTGGACCACCAGGGAAGTCCCTTGGCTTTGATTTTGTAGGTCTTTTTTTCCTTCTCTTCCTCTTTTGTTCTCTTCTCTTGTGGTTTGATGACCATCTTTAATGTCGTGTTTGGGTTGCTTTCTCTTTTGTGTGTGTGTCTATTGTAGTTTTGAGGTTTGCTGTTCCCATGAGGTTTTGATATTGCAGTCTATATGTGTGCAAGGTTATTTTAAGTTGCTAGTCTCATCCGTGCCTAGTGGCAATCCTTTAGCATTTGTTGAAAAGCTGGCTTGGTGGTGCTGAATTCTATTAGCTTTTGCTTGTCTGTAAAGCTTTTGATTTCTCAAAAAAATCTGAATGAGAGCCTTGCTGGGTAGAGTATTCTTGGTTGTAGGTTCTTTCCCTTTATCAGTTTAAACATATCATGCCACTCTGTTCTGGCCTGCAGAGTTTTTTCACTATAAAGTGTTCCATTTTCCTGCCTACCTCTGGGTCGCTGCAGATGCAAGTAGCAGTGGCTTGGTAAATAGTAAACTCTGCATAAGTCACCCTAGTCTGTTCTCATTTGAGTGGTGTTCATTTGGTTCTGCAAAATTCAATAAGAGAATGAATGTAAAGATTCCAGTCCTGTGTTGGATATGAGTGCTCAAAAAAATGGACAGAAATTCTTGTTGCATGGTTGGGTCTATATTCTCCTTAATTCTTCTGAAGGTGATGCTTCAGACGTGTTTAATATTTTATATTGTGTTTGGAATAATTTAGCACACATATATTTTTGCTTTCTGTCAGCATGCATAAAATCTGAACTAGTAAAATAATTATTTCAATTAAAAAATACATTAGTATGAAGAGCAGTGAGTCTCCTGTCATAGTCCTCTCCAAGACAGTGATGAATAGGAGGGGTGGTTGAACTAAAAGATGCATGTAAGAATTTCTCAGTGAACATTTAAGAGTACAGACCACTTGGCCACAATTACAGTCTAATGAATCTGAATACATACAAATAGGATCCAGGGTTAGAATCATTAAAAATCACTCCAGGTGATTCCAGTGAAGCTGGTTTATGGATAACATTGGCAGACAGATAAATTAGATGATTTCCCACTCTTTAAGATAAGAAGTACAAACAAAACAAAACCAAAAAACCATTCCATATTACTGTTTAAAAAATCTAGAAAACAAGGCCAATTTTAGTAATATCTCTTAACTTAATATTTTATTATTAAGATTAAAATCAGATCTCACTTACCATCCCATCAAAAAGAATAAAATACATAGAAATAAACCTACCTAGAGGAGTACCGGCAGAGAAGGCAATGGCACCCCACTCCAGTACTCTTGCCTGGAAAATCCCATGGACGGAGGAGCCTGGTAGGCTACAGTCCAAGGGGTTGTGATGAGTCGGACATGACTAAGCAACTTCACTTTCACTTTTCACTTTCATGCACTGAGAAGGAAATGGCAGCCCACTCCAGTGTTCTTGCCTGGAGAATCCCAGGGACGGGGGAGCCTGGTGGGCTGTTGTCTATGGGGTCGCACAGAGCCGGACACAACTGAAGTGACTTAGCAGCAGCAGCAGCAGCAGAGGAGTACAGGAGCAAAAGACCTATACTCAGAAAACTATAAAATACTGATGAAAGAAATCAAAGATGACACAAATAGATGGAGAGATATACCATGTTCTTCCTGGATTGTAAGAATCAATATTAAGACCTAAATGTAAGGCCGGATACTATCAAAGTCTTAGAGGAAAATATAGCCAGAACACTTTGCTATAACTTGCAGTAAGATCTTTTTTGATCCACCTCCTAGAGTAATAAAAATAAAAATGAAAATAAAGGAGATCTAATTAAACTTAAAATCTTTTTCACAGCAAATAAAGCCATAAACAAAACAAAAAGGCAACCCTCAGAGTGGGTTTTCTTCATAGCTCAGTCAGTAAAGAATCTGCCTGCAGTGTAGGAGACCTGGGTTCGATTCCTGGGATGGAAAGTTCCCTTGGAGAAGGAAACAGCAACTCACTCCAGTATTCTTACCTGTGAAATTGCATGGACAGAGGAGCCTGTTGGGCTACAGTCCATGGGATCATAAGAGTCGGACAGCCCATAGCGTTGTAGGAGTCGGACATGAATTAGCCACTAAACCACCACAGAATGGGAGAAAATATTTGCAAATGAAGGAAATGACAAAGGATTAAGCCTCAGTATACACAAAAACTCATGCAGCTCAATATTAAAAGAAAAAAAAAACTAATTAAAAAATGGGTAGAAGATCTAAATAGACATTTCTCTAAAGCCATACAGATGGCCAAGAGGCACATGAAAAGATGCTCTTCATTGCTAATTAGTAAAGAAACACATCAAAAATACAATGAGGTTTCACCTCACGTGGTTAGAATGGCCTTGATCAAAAAATCTACAAACAATAAATGCTGGAGAGGGTGTGGAGAAAAGGGAACCCTCCCTCCACTTTGTAGGTGGGAATATAAATTGGTACAGCTACTATGGAGAACAGTTTGGAGGTTCCATAAAAAACTCAATAAAACCTTGAAAAGTATAAAAGTGTTAATCTCTCAGTCATGTCCAATTCTTTGCAGCTCCATAAACTGCAGAACTACCATGCATGTGTGCTTGCTCAGTCGCTTCATTTGTGTCCAACTCTCTGTGACCCTATGAACTGTAGCCCACCAGGCTCCTCTGTCCATGGGATTCTCCAGGCAAGATACTGAAGTGGATTGCCGTGCCCTCCTCCAGTGGATCTTCCCAACCTGGAGACTGAATCCACGTCTCTAATGTCCCCTGCATTGTCAGGAGGGTTCTTTAGTAGGAGCATCCATCACCAGGGAGGCCCAGAACTACCATATGACCCTGAAATGCCACTCCAAGACAAATGCCTGGAGAAAACGATAATTTGAAAGTACACTTGCAACCCCAGTGTTCATTGCAGCACTATTTACAATAGCCCGGACATGGAAGCAACCCAAATGTCCATCAAAAGAGAGAAATGGATAAAGAAAATGGTACTCATGTATAATGGACTATTCTTCAGTCATAAAAAAGAGCAAAATAATGCCATTTGCAGCAACATGGATGGACCTAGAGATCGCCACACCGAGTGAATTAAGTCAGACAGAGAAAAACGAGTATCATACGATATTGCTTACATGTGGACTCTAAAAATAGGGTACAGATGAACTTATTTACAAAATAGGAGACCGAGATGTAGAAAACAAACTTACGGTTAGCAGCGGGAAGGGAAGGAGGGATCAATTGGGAGAGTGGGATTGGCATACGCACATTACTACATACAAAATAGATAATTAGTAAGGACCTACTATTTAGCTCACTTCCTTGGTGGCTCACCTGGCAAAGAATCCGCCAGCAATGTGGGAGACCTGGGTTCAATCCCTGGGTTGGGAAGATCCGCTGGAAAAGAGAATGGCTAGCCACTCCAGTATTCTGGCCTGGGGAATTCATGGAATCTATAGTCCTTGGAGTTGCAAACAGACACGACTGAGTGGCTTTCACGTTCACCGTACAGCACAGGGCTAGTGTGCTCAGTTG
The DNA here is from genome assembly GCF_000754665.1 of Bison bison bison. Lineage (NCBI taxonomy): Eukaryota > Metazoa > Chordata > Mammalia > Artiodactyla > Bovidae > Bison > Bison bison. Next base: position 1,818,436 of record NW_011494960.1, on the reverse strand, counting down.
CTCAGTTGCTCAGCTGCCAGGCTTCTCTGCCCATGGAATTTTCCAGGCATGAATTGTGGAGTGGGGTGCCATTTTATACTCCAAGGTATCTTCCTGACCTGGGGATCAAACTTACCTATCTTATATCTCCTATATTGGCAGGCAGATTCTTTACCATTTGTACCACCTGGAAAGCCCTATAGCACGGGGAACCCTGCTCAATACTCCATAATGGTCTGTATTTGAAAAAAATTCTTAAAAAGAGTGAATATGTGTATAACTGATTCACTTTGTTGTATGCCTGAAACTAACACATCATAAATCAGCTATACTCCAATAATTTTTTAATGTAATTTAAATGTTTTGAGCAGCCACACACAGCAAAAATAAAAGGAAACAGGTGAAAAAAAAAGGCTGATTAACAGCAAAATATAATTCCTCCGTTTCAATCTTACATCTTCTGGACTGCAGAGGGAATTTGGATTTCAGCTGTCATGGAAGACAACTTTCAGTTTGAATTCAGGTGGTAACTATGTTTTTATTCACACATACAGTAAAAAAATTATGGGCAACTTAGTGGGAGCCAGGTGCTTTTCTATTCCATTCCCTCACACTGCAGAGTCATTGCTCCATACATTCTATCTCTTACTTTTAGAATCTACTAAATTATTCCCAGTCCCTGGCACTCAGCCTAGGAAAGAGTAGCCTACTTCAGAAAAGTCTTATGATTCAAAAATTCCTTTTTCAAATAACAATAAAGAATACAGGTGAGGAGAATAACCTACACAGGGGCAGGAATTCTACTTCTTTGGAGACATAGCTGATACTGACATGTGAGCCGAGTCCTGTCTGTATCACAGCACATCAGACAGGAAATGAGTACAGTAGGTGCTCTCAGCCCTGGCTTAATACAGCATCTCCTCTTCTTTAATCCATCTGCGAAAATGACTTCCGAATACTTCACTGTTAAGGATATCTGTGAAGGAAATTTAAAATCTGTGTGCCAAATACACAGAGGTGAGATAGAATTGGCTAAATAGAATAGAAAGGATTGCCAGTGACTTGGTGCAGATTTTTAAAAAGAGAAAGAGGGAGAAAGCAAAAAAAAAAAAAAAAAAAGTGAGGATGTGAGTAATGCAAAATAACAGATGTCCTGCTGAAAATATAGTAAGTGACTTCTCATTTAGCCATCTGTGGTCCAACTTGCTTTGTGGGAAACTGACATTTACAAAAGGATTTACTCCATTTACTAAGGACTGGTCTCAAGGTGCTTGCATTTATGGGGTCATATGTGTCTCACAGTACTAGTTGCTGTTCACTCGTGTAGTGTGGTCAAAATTACTTGGTCAGAAGTAGATTGAAAGGGCATCAGATATGGAGTCTGTGGTTCCCCAGTTGCCTCTATCCATGTAGTAAGAAGCTCTTGTTAACTGCATACAGCATCAGTTTACATGCCAACTCCGAAGGATGCAGATACAGCCTCAGGTCACATGCCAACTCCAAAGGACTCAGAGCAGCAGCCTGAACCACAGTGCTAAGAAGAAGTGCCAGACTAAGTCATGACTCAGCAGAGAAGAGCTTCGTGCAAGATTGATGTCTTCTGTGGGCCTGGATTCAGCTTGATCTCATCTTCTTATAATTATCTGTTTACATGGCTATCACCCCACAAATGTAAGCTTCTGTAACCCAGAATAATACCTCACTTATCCCTCTGTCTTCATGTACAGACACAGCGTCTGGCCTCCAGTGGCTAGTTCATACATGAACGACTGTTCTTTACTACCTAGTGGACAGCATCACAGAGTGGCAAGAACTGTAAGTGGTAATTATAGTATATTTCTGTTCATTCAGAAAGTAAAAGACTGTGGTAATGATAAGAATAACACTCCTAGTCACCACCATATTCTAATCTATCCACTATTCTGCCTCTGAAGAAGGCAATGGCACCCCACTCCAGTACTCTTGCCTGGAAAATCCCATGGACAGAGGAGCCTGGTAGGCTGCAGTCCATGGGGTTGCTAGGAGTCGGACACAACTGAGCGACTTCACTTTCACTTTTCACTTTCATGCGTTGGAGAAGGAAATGGCAACCCACTACAGTGTTCTTGCCTGGAGAATCCCAGGGACAGGGGAGCCTGGTGGGCTGCCGTCTATGAGGTCGCACAGAGTTGGACACGACTGAAGCGACTTAGCATAGCATAGCATAGCATAGCATTCTGCCTCCAAATGGAAACTAAAAGCTATTTAAATTCTTTCATCAAGTTCATGTTTTTTAAAGACCTATTAAAAATTCAAGAACTAATATAACTATGTTTTCAGTCTTTTGGCTTCTTTAAAGTAGCACATTATAGAAAATAAAGAATAATAACTCTATTGCTTGATTTTTAAAATCCTCCTTTTAGCCTCAAATGGATTACATAATTTTGTAATAGTGGTTAAAATACTATCAATATTAATGAACAAAAACAAATTCATAGTTTAAATAATATTAGCATATGAGTGCTTAGTCATGTCCAACTCTTTGGGATGCTAAGGACTAGAGCCTGCCAGGCTCCTCTGCCCATGAAATCTTCCAGGCAACAAATACTGAAGTTGGTTGCCATTTTGTTCTCCAGAGGATCTTCCTGACCCAGGGATTGAACCCACATCTCTTGCATCTCCTGCTTTGGCAGGCAGATTTCTTTACCACTTGTGCCACCTGGGAGACCTTAAAATAATAGACATGTATGTATGCATACATTTGCATATATGAATTGTAGTATCTTAGTAAATAGCCATTTATTTACAGTATATTTATTGTAAGATGTTATTACATTTATAAAGTAATTTTCCTTTATATACACTGTTTCTTGAATTTTTCTCTCCCAATACCTGGATACATTTTAATTATTTTTTTCAGTTTGCCATTATTAAGAAAAAAAAATAAAAGCAAAGCCTAAGTCAATCATTTTGGCTTTGAAAACTTGTTAAAAAGCTTTATTCACCACTAGAGTGAATGTGGAGATCTTGGTATTATTTAAAGGAATTGGACTAATTAATAGCAAAGGGCACTGATCCCTGGCAGACCTCACTCACCCCAATTGTATTCTTCTCTACAATATATTTCTTCATTAAGCATTTATTGAGTGCCCATTTCACATACAGAGTATTTTGGTGGATTTAAATAATTTTACACAATGATCTGTGCATTTAAGTAGCTTTCAATTCATTTGAGGGAATAAAGCATTCAATAGAAAAAAGGATATAATAAGAAAAATAATTGAAAAGTGTCGCCATCCAACAACTGGCTTGATATATCAACCTTGAGGTCGTCCTTTACAGTATCCTCTCTTTTGTCTATCCTCACACTTCTGTTCATTCAATACCAAGTCTAGTCAACTCTATCACTTAGATATTTCATGAATGCATCCACATCTCTTCATGTCGGTTTCCATTGCCCTATCCTTATGTTTTTTACAATGAAAGTTTCTGTGGACAATAACACAGTTTTGTGCATCCCTTCCAGAAGTTGATACTATATGCGGTACACAGTAAGTGTTCAGGTATAATTTTTTTTTAACTGAGGCAAGATACAGAAAATATTTGAAAATGAGGCAAAGGAAATGTAGGAAAACTTATTTTGCACCTAGGGTTCCCCAGGAACTAGACACACATTAATTTAAATTTTCTCAAAACTTTTGAAGTGAGTCGATATTAGCAAAAAAGAAATTGACTTGCATAGACACACAGTAGCCTTCAAATTAAAAGAAGAAAAACTGCAAAATAATGGACTAGGAATACAAACTCATGTCTATGGCAAATTACTTCCCCATTAAATATTTCCTAAGATATTTTACTTTTATCTTGAGGAAATGAGAAACCAGTTAAAGATTTTTGACCCAGAAAAAACATGATAACTGTATTTTAGAAAAATTGAACGTGACAATATTGTGCATGGTTTTTAACAGAGATACTAAATTCAGGTAGCTACAAGACTAACTCACTGACCAAGGAGCTTGTAAATAGTGTTCAGAGAATGCTACAGCAAGTAGAAATTAAAAGAAGGAATAACTTTTGCCATAAATTACATTGGAGCTTATGGTCTATTTATGAGAAACCATGGGTTCTTTTTCCACTGCAGAGAAAAGAAAAATATTTTTTAAAGAAAAGAATCACCTTCTCAAAAACATAGGTCAAATACAACCTTGAACATAGTCCAAGAAATTCATAGCTCTGTTTTTCTCATTTAGGAAACGTGCTGCAAATGCCAGGCCAGTTTCTGACACCGCTGTAGTTCTTCTTCTACATCCTGGAGTAATTTATCAAAGTAACTGTAGGCAAAGGAACTTAAAGTTTTGGGGTTTCCAATTTCATTGGCTGACAACAAGCCCCATGGCAAACTCTAAATTAATGCGAGTCAAAAAACTGGAAGGAATGTCTACTTGACAAGATGCTCCATAGGTTTCTATGAAGAACTACTGTGTAGGTGAGGCTGGGAGGCAGTGATTGTAAGGTTTAAAAAACACGTCAAATAAAAGGTTTATAAAATCTGACCTGATTCATTGTTTCACACATCTTAAGAGATGTATCTTTTAAGCCAGTCATTTTCTCTTGAGTTTAAGTACCTTTTAAAAGTGAGGATGCTCATTGCTAGGCTGAGGATGAGATGATGCAATCTGACAACTGTAATGATAAAATAGAGCCTAAAATTCCAGGAAGAGTAGATACAATCATTAGTATACTCAAAGTACCTATGAAAAGAACAGAAGAGATACCTTTTGTAATGTTGCGTGTCCAGAGTTGAATGAATGTTATACATCTGAGAGGGTAACCGGCCAGAAGGCTAGAGGCACCCAAATGGAGGAAATAGGTTGCAAGTGGCAGACATTTTTTATCTCTCTTAAGCAGCAAGAGGAACAAACTATGTGTCAGATTTTTTTTTTTTTCCTTCTCTATACAAAATTAAACGGAGAAGAGAGTGGCACTCCACTCCAGTACTCCTGCCTGGAAAATTCCATGGATGGAGGAGCCTGGTAGGCTGCAGTCCATGGGGTCGCTTAAGAGTCGGACACGACTGAGCGACTTCACTTTCACTTTTCACTTTCTTTTTTTTAAAATTTTATTTTATTTTTAAACTTTACACTATTGTATTAGTTTTGCCAAATATCGAAATGAATCCACCACAGGTATACCTGTGTTCCCCATCCTGAACCCTCCTCCCTCCTCCCTCCCCATACCCTCCCTCTGGGTCGTCCCAGTGCACCAGCCCCAAGCATCCAGTATCGTGCATCGAACCTGGACTGGCGACTCGTTTCACACATGATATTCTACATGTTTCACTTTGCACTTTCATTTTCATGCATTGGAGAACGAAATGGGAACCCACTCCAGTGTTCTTGCCTGGAGAATCCCAGGGACTGCAGAGCCTGGTGGGCTGCCGTCTATGGCGTCGCACAGAGTCACACATGACTGAAGTGACTTAGCAGCAGCAGCAGCATACAAAATTAAAAGGAGGTTTCTTTTAAAATTCTGCATTGCCGTGATGACACCTGGTTCCACCTGAACTTAACTTTTCTCAAACCTTGAGCTAACCAATGCATTTTTCTTATGGAAATATTTTTCTTAAGCTATGTTAATGAACTATGTATTTACCCTAGACTCTGTCTTGCTTCAAGTTGGTTCTGCCTAAGGCTCAGAACCGATAATGGCTCAATAAACCGGTATGTTTTACTCATACAAATGTTTTCCTAATCTATGTAAGTGAGACTATGTATTTGCTTGGAAACCTGCCTTTCTTCAAGATTCATGTCAATTGTCTTATGGCCTGGGAAGCCTAACCTTGTGCCAATGTTATCTCAAAATGCATGTTGTGGGTGAGGGGCCTGGTGCCACCCTCTGAGTTTTGAGACATTTCCTTTCTCTAATTATCAGCCTGCTGGTAGGTATATAACTTCTTGTTAAAGTCTAGCAGGGGGGGCACTCTTTCTGCCCTCTTCCGATGTCTATGTCAGAAGCTTTCTCTATATCTTTTATACTTTATAAAACTTTATCACAAATGCTCTGAGTGATCAAGACTCATCACTGGCCCCAGATTGAAATCCTCTCTTCCTGAGACCAAGAATCCTGGTGTCTTTCACGGCTCAGCAACAACCTTTCATGTGTTGTGTGCTAAGTAGCTTGTTGCATGACTGACTCTTTGCTGTGGCCCTCCAGGCTCCTCTGTCCTGGGATTCTCCAGGCAAGAATATTGGAGTGGGTTGCCATTTCCTCCTCCAGGGACTCTTTCTGCCCCAGGAATGGAACCCATGTCTCTCAATCTCCTCCACTGGTAAGTGGGCGCTTTACCACTAGTACCACCTGGGAAGCCCAGAGTGAATGCTATAACTTACCATTATGGCATCCCAGGGTCACTGAAACTAAGTCATACGCCTTTGCCCCTGTTTTGTATTACTAGAAGTTCTTTGTGATATAAAGGCATGACTGTAAATAATAAATGGAGAAGGAAATGGCAACCCACTCTAGTGTTCTTGCCTGGAGAACCCCGGGGACTGGGGGGGGCCTGGTGGGCTGCCGTCTATGGGGTCGCACAGAGTCACACACGGCTGAAGCGACTTAGCAGCAGCAGCAGCAGTAAATAATAAAAGCCATTGAAACATGCATTTTAAATGCATGAACTTTATGGTATGTAACATACGTCAAACTACTTAAAAAAAAAAACAAAAAAAACAGAATGAATACAGACCAAAAAATTATTTGAAGAGAAATGGAAACTAAATCCACCACCCCCCAAATTTCCAGCATTCAAATTGTGTGAAAAGTTGGTATTACAATGAGAAATTTTCATGAGAAATACTTTCATGGGAAATAGAAGATACGTATTTATAGCCAAGAAGAGGCAAATTATTTGAACTGAAGTATTTAAGGATTATCCCTAATAACAGATAGTTAAGAATAACTTAAATGTCTAAAACTGCCAGAATAAGTAAGGATATTATTATATGTACACCAAATGACTTCCCAGAGTTAGCTCCCAAGATTCCTCACTTCTGACACTGACTGTAAATTCAGGGAAAGTGAAAGTGATAGCCATTCATTCGTGTCCGACTCCGTGAGAAATTCTCCAAGCCAGAATACTGGAGTGGGTAACGTTTCCCTTCTCCAGGGGATCTTCCCAACCCAGGGATAGAAGCCAGGTCTCTCACATTGCAGGCAGATTCTTTACCAGCTGAGCCATGAGAGAAGCCCAAGAATAATGGAGTCTGTATCCTATCCCTTTGCCAGGGGATCTCCCTGACCCAGGAATTGAACTGGGGTCTCCTGCATTGCAGGCAGATTCTTTACCAACTGAGCCACGAGGGAAGCCCCAAAATCTGGTGCTCTACTGACTGTACTGTCTGGTTCTCTTACAGTTAATGGCAGGGGAAGAACACTGGTCAAGACCAGTCAAAGGAAGAGATGCATAGAGCAGGGTCAGTGAAAGTTACAAACACGAAGCTTTTGCTGTTTTTAGGATGCATTGAACCTCCTGTTACTGATCTTTGATGATCCATGTGGGGTATCACTGCCACCATGGGAAACTAATCTGAGCATCAGTGTACAGTTTTTATTGGGGGTTCATTGCATAAGCATAATTGATTGATTGCCTAAGTGCTTGATTTCAGCCTCCAGATCAACAGATGATGACTCAAAGTTCCTTCCTAAGTCTCATGGTTGGTATTTCTCCTATGGCCAATTTCCACCCTATGATGATGGGATGTAGCTAACTCCACTCTAAAATCCAGTATAATCAGCTTCCACACTAAACAAAGACACTCCTTTCAGCTGAGATTATTTCCCAGAAGCTGAGGGCAAAGGCCACATTAATCTCTCTTTGCAAAGGTCAAATTCTTTACCATAGGATGACAAATTAGGTGAATAGGTAGGGAAGAGTAAAATATGAAATGAGAAGGTATAGGAAAAATTAGAAAACAAGACAAATAATCTGTAATTGAGTTAAGAACTTTTTCTTTCATCAGAATTTTAATTTGTATTTTTGCTATGTTGCTCTTATAGTAAATAAGTTTTTCCAAATAAAAATAAATGAATAATATAAAATTCTAGAAGTCTTTAGTATAAGGTATATTCACCTTTACTGTGGGCTGTGATGTACTTAGTCACTCTATTGTGTGTAATTCTTTGTGACCCCATGGACTGTAGCCCACCAGGCTGCTCTGTCCATGGAATTTTCCAGGCAAGAATACTGGAGTGGGTTGCATGCCCACCTGCAGGGGATCTTCCTGACCCAAGGATTGAACACAGGTATCCCACATTGCAGAAGGATTCTTTACCATCTGACTTACCAGGGAAGCCCCATTCACTTTAACTATTACTGGTTTAATAGCAATTTTCTTTGCTCCACTCTGAGCTCCTCAAGAGCAGGATAATGTCTAATTCATCTCAGTATCCTTATTACCTGATTTGCTCCCAAGCAAAAGTTGCTTATCAGAATTTTGTGAGATAATAAAGTGGTTAAGAGCATGAACTCTGGATCCAGATTACCTGAATTTGATTCAGCTTTGCCAGTTACAAAGTATATAACGTTGGGCAAATTTCTTAATCTCTCAGTACTTTGAGTTTCTCATCTGTGAAATGGGTATATTAACAAAACCTACATCATAGGGTTGTTGTAAATACAAAATGTGAAAGTCCATGTGAAGTACATATATAGGATAGCGCTAGAATGTACTGAGTATCCATTAAATGTTAGCTACAAGTAGTAGAATGAAAGTTCTTAATCCCTATAAAAATCTCTGTGTCACAAATATTTCTGCCCCTCTATATTTCCTGAACTTTCCTTAATATTCTTTTATGGCAATACTGGGCTGACCAAAAATTTTGTTTGGGTTTTTCTATAAGATGTTATGAAGAAACCCAAATGAACTATTCAAGTACAATGATCCTTATCACTTTGAGCTCCCAAGTCTTGGGGGAATGTTATATCACATGAAAACAACTTAATGGCAGGCAAAGAGGTGCCAGTTGTCCAACTGGGAGCCTTTAAGTGAAGCATCGAGTGAAGGAGTCAGATTCTGGAGGATGTTGGCCAAAAGGTTACACATAATCCACCCAAAGGATGGATTTAGGCAACCAAAAGAGGAAATCAGGATCAATGAGGTCTGCTTCACAAAATTGCCTGGAATCAGCCCCTGGAATTAATTTTCAAAACTGAAAAAATATTGATGCTGACAATTCCTGTGTGTTCTGTAACAAGCTGGGTCTAACAGCTTAGGTTTGGATTTGTTACAAAAATTCACATTGATTATTTCTCTCATGTGCCTTGAAATATTGGAATCGTTGACATAAACACCCTCTACTCATGAGAATACAAAATATTCTGATGTGCAGTTTAGTTCAACTAAATGAAAATTTGTTGAGACTTCCTGTTGATCAGGCAGTGAACTTAGTCTTCTGAGAGATGTATGGGTGAATAAGTTATGGTTGCTGTCCTGACTCTTACTTTAAATATACTGTTGTAATTTATTCAAAGCCGTGGGATTTTAGATAGATAGATGTCAGTTCCCTTACCAAAAACTTTAGCAATTGTTTGGTTTTCTTCATAGAATGGAAGATTGATAGTAGGGGCGTGACAGAAGACATTCTTGAAGCTGAGGTGTGGAACATAAAGCTCAAAGAGTTAGGAGGAGAGAGTATCCAAATAAATATCTTCTTAATCTATCCTGAGCCTAGAAAGTAATCTTCATTCTCTAATTCTTGATTAATTTTTCATGGTAACATGTTGCATATAAAGATAGAAACAGATATAAAGCATGCTTAAAAGACACAAACAATATTCCTATAAAAAACAAACATTTTCTTCTGCATCAAATGCACTGATGTAGTTTCTTTTATGCCTATTCATTACATTGGTTTATCATTTTGTATTAAATTAGAATTTTGGACTCAAATGCTGACCTTAAACAAATGCTAAATCAATTCCATGCATGAAGCGTTTTTGAACGTTTAATATGCACAAAACAGTTTATTAGATCTTTATTGAATACAGCAGTGGAAACTGTGCTAGGTGAGACAAATACAGATGCGATTAAAATATAGTCATGATTTAAAGCCCAAATATCAGTAGTAATGGAACTGACAAATATCATTTGATAACAAAAATATGCCATGAATAGAGTGATAGTGAAAGGATAAATGTATCATCTTTGGGCCCACCCATGTCTGCAAACCAAGTCTTTTTCACTGTTCTGTGCTCCCTGCATACCCCTCATATAAAAGAATTACAGGGACTTCCCTGGTGGTCCAGTGGTTTCGATCTCACTTCTTAGAGAAGCATACTCTGATAATCCTCGATTTCTTAAGCTGCTCCTCTAATGTACTTCCAGGACCTTTTGGACTTCCTCTATCCAGACAATATCAAATTTCTTTGTAATTGTCAATTTATGCTTCTTTCTCTGAACATTGAAATAACCTTAAAAGTATACTGATTCTTATTAAAAGTACACTGATTCTTATTCAACATTATGTACTCAGTAACTAGCATAGTGCCTGGTACCTTGTAGATGATCAAAGTTTGTGTGTTGAGTAAATGTACCAATGAACAAAAGAAATTAGGAATAAACCTTTGCAAGAAGTTTAGGAAATATTACATTCAATCATTCAATAATTATTCTGTTAATTACTACCAACTAATGTCAACCTATGGATGTGAGAGTTGGACTATGAAGAAGGCTGAGCACTGAAGAATTGATGCTTTTGAACTGTGGTGTTGGAGAAGACCCTTGAGAGTCCCTTGGACTGCAAGGAGATCCAAGCAGTCCATTCTGAAGGAGATCAGCCCTGGGATTTCTTTGGAAGGAATGGTGCTAAAGCTGAAACTCCAGTACTTTGGCCACCTCATGCGAAGAGTTGACTCATTGGAAAAGACTCTGATGCTGGGAGGGATTGGGGGCAGGAGGAGAAGGGGACGACAGAGGATGAGATGGCTGGGTGGCATCCCTGACTCGATGGACGTGAGTCTGAGTAAACTCCGGGAGATGGTGATGGACAGGGAGGCCTGGCATGCTGCGATTCGTGGGGTCGCAAGGAGTTGGACACGACTGAGCGACTGATCTGATCTGATCTGATCTGAATGTCAACCTATGCATTAAATAATGAGATGGTAAACAGGTAAGATTTAGTTGACTCTATCCTTAAATAAAGGTCTTCTCTGGTGGCTCAGAGGTTAAGAATTCACCTACCAAGCAGGAAACAAAAGAGATGAGGCTCCCTGCATTGGGAAGATCCCATGGAGAAGGAAATAGTAACCTGCTCCAGTGTTCTTGCCTGGGAAATCTGATGGACAGAGGAGCCTGGTGGCTCCTCTACAGTCCATAGACTAGCAACAGAGTTGGACATGACTTAGTGGCTAAACAACAACAACAGCAACAATCCCTAAATAAAGAGAGCAGTTTAGAAAGATGGTAAACAAATAAACAGAGGTTAAAGTGTTGGATTCAGGGCTCAGGGTGATGGCTGCTCTTTTAGAGAACTAGGGGCAACTTCTTCAGAGGATGAAGTAACCCATCTTTGACTAGAGTGGCTGAGAATTTCTCTTGGAGGACGTTTCCTTTGATCTGGATCCTAGGTGCCAAGATGGTGATGGTGGAGCTGTTCTATTCAATAACATACAGAGAATGAGGGAGAAATTTGTGGCTGGCTATGCTAATGAGTTCATATTGATTGTGAAGTACACTTGTGACATCCAGATGAAAGATTCAAGAGAACATGAAGTTCTGGCAGTGTATATGCACTTTAGGACTCACACCTTAAATAACTGGGCATCTTTATTAAGAAAAAGAATACAAACTTAGCAACAAAAATAGATGCTTATTTCCTTATTAGTAAAAGGAAATTACCAGGAAATACAAATTTTAAAAGGTCTGTAAGCACCATGACATCACAAATCCTTTCAGGAAAAATTATCATTCTTACTACTTTTTAATGAACTGTCAGACATATCAATGCTTCTGCAATATTTTTGTTCCTAGACTTTTGACTTCATGATTTTTAATTATCACTTCACATGATCAACATTCTAGTAACATTTTACAGAGAGAAAAAAGAAACATAAATCCACCTTTCCTTCAACAGAGAAAGTATATTTATTTTTTTATGGTATTTTTATTACCATAGCTTAGAAGAGCTATGACTATCTTCACATCCCCTTATTGGTCATTTCATGTCTAGGGCTTCCTCTGTTTACTGAAGCAGGACTTCCTGCTTAGGAACATCAACTCTGACACAGAGCCTGTTCTGCTCAGTCATTTCTTCAACATTCTCCCATGTCATTCATGTATCCACTCCCTATGCCACCCCAACCACGTTCTTTGTGGAGAATAAATTGTTTATGGGACCTGAATTCTAGATCTGTCTTAAGTTTGGAAGAGAATTAATGCATTCAGTCCTTCAGACAAAACGGGATCCAGATGCACAAAGAGGCCACCAGGGCAGGTTGCTATATGGGAATTTGCCCTGCCAACTCTTGTAATCATCCACAGCCCCAGGGTCACCACAAAACAGAGAGTGATCCCAGAGTGCAGCAGCTCTCTTAATCTCCCATGACTCAGCCTCCTGTTTTTCCCTTTTGTCCCAAGTGGGGGAACACTCAGAGCTTCAGAAAGGCACCTTTGTCAGTGAACAAAACTCTGCAGTTTAAGGACCTTCAGCCCCACCATGAATGTACCTCTAGGTTCTGGAGCACACAGAAATAGAGTGCCAGTATCCTGTGGCATACACTCAAAGTATAAGGCTTGCTTCTGTCTTGGAGGAGTTGACAGCTCATTTGGAGAATCTAACATGTCCACCTGCACATAAAATAGCCTTATGTGATTTTGTCCAGGCAGCAAGTCATTAGAGAAACTAGATACATTAGTTAGATACATGAGATAAAATCAATGCTTTAGAGAGGACAGAGAAACTATTTCAAGTTTAGGTGAACCCAGAAGACGTTTTGAAGAGGAAAGAACTTTAATAAAGTCTAGATCCACAAATAGACTTTGTATACATTTATGTAGGGAAAAGGAATTCCAAGTATGAGGAACGGTGTGAGCAAGGAAGTGAAAGTGAGAATCAGGGTGACACAGTTAATTTGAAATAAGTACACATAATTTCTGGAAGTCATAAAAGCAATAACACCAAACAGTGGCTTTGTGAATTTTGCTGGTATTTATTAAGAAGTAGTCATTGTCCCACGGTCATACATGAAATTGAGGTCATTAAACTTTCATCTTCAGGGCATATAAAAACATGAAGAATATGATTCCCCTTTCTGGATAGTCAATCCCAAAGACTGAGTTTATGGAAGGGAAGAAAGAAGTTCAAAATTGAGTTTCCCTGTCATAAATTCACCTTGACTATTTTGACTGTGAAAAGTTATCACTATTTTTGTGGTGGGCAGGATTTATAGCTTTGATCCCCCAGGACATTCTGCAAAGGAAAGACAATTTGGCATATTTCTTCTGGAGCCTGAGAAAGAAATGAAGTAGAAAAAAATAAGTTTTCTGCTCTATGACTACCTAGCTAAATTGCAAAATAAAAACCAGGAACCATATTAACTCATTATATATATTTTCAAGCTGTTCATACAGAGTCGCTGACTATGTATTTTCACAGTCACTACAATTGTATTAAAAGAGGAATATCTATTCAAATTAATAGTGATTATACTTTCTCACAACATAATTTTCCACCAAAAAACACAAAAATTTAAATAATTTTTGGTGGGGGGAGGAAAAGAGCAAAGGGTCTATATGAGCTGTGTTTTCTGATCACTCCCAAATTATATTATTCAAATTCTCTTACTTCATTTAGAACTGCAACCTGAAGATTCATTTTTATTTCCACATTCATCAAATTTATCTATGTATTAATAGAAAATGTGATCTATCTGAAAGTGTCATAAATCTATCTTAAGTAGAAAGAATGATCTATCTCAAAGTGAAAGACCCCTATGTGTGCCCTATCAAAAGTCTTAAAACTTCTCTCCAAGTGTGAAAACTTTAAATATAAAATTGTTTTTCAGCCCATATTTGATTTCACCCATCTATGTGAATCAGGCTTTTATTGCTGCTTTTTCTCTTCTCTAATCTAGTCATTCTAATTACCTAGGCTACAAGAAAAGAGGTTTATACATGCTTCTAATATACTTTATTAAAATGTTTACTTTTAAAGTATTAATATAAGTACTTCTAAACTTTTCCAACAGTTTCTTTCTGCAAGATGAATCCTTGAATAGCATCACTTGAATATAAGTTTTCTTCTTGTAATCATTATATTGTTTAATCCCTCAGTCATGTCCAACTCTTTTGCAACTCCATGGACTGTAGCCCACCAGGCTCCTCTGTCCATGGAGTTTCCCAGGCAAGAATACAGGAGTGGCCATTCCCTTTTCTGGGGGATCTTCTCATCCTGGGGATCAAACCCGTGTCTCCTCCATTGCGGGTGGATTCTTTACTACTGAGCCACCAAGGAAGCCCTATAATCATTGTAGCTAACATTTATTAGGTATTTATCACATCAAATATTAACTAAATGTATGTGAACTGTTTTGTTTAATTCTCACAAGAGAACAAATGAGATAGATAGCATCTTCTTTTATGAGAAACTAAGGCACAGAGGTTTATTATTTGAAACCCAGACAATCTGATTCCACAGTTTATGTTCTTAATTACTATATTATTCCCACACGTATAGCATTGTGCTATATATAGACAGGATTCTTGCTAGAAGCATGGTGGAGTTAATTTGAAATTCAAGGATAGCTAAAGACCTTTTCTTTTGGAAACTCAGTTTTCTATAGGAAAAAAATAAGCTGTCATTTTAGTCATGGCATCATTTGTTTCTGCTGGGAAAGGGCAGAAGGGAAGAGGAGATCAGAGGATGAGATGGCTGGATGGCATCACCAATGCAATGAACACGAACCTGGGCAAACTTCAGGAGACGGTGAGGGACAGGGAGGTCTGCAGTGCTGCAGTTCATGGGGTCGCCAAGAGTTGGACACGACTGAGTGACTGAACAACAACAGCAATCATTCATTTCTTCCTGGAAGACTAGGATTTACCCAGCCAGTATTTGTTGAGTATCAACCAGGTGCCATATATACACACACACAAATATATATGTGCATGCTCAGTTGCTTCAGTCATGTCCTACTTTTTGCAGCCTTATGGACTGTAACTTGCACGTTCCTCTGTCCATGATACTCCAGGGAAGAATACTGGAGTGGGTTGCCATGTCCTCCTCCAAGAGATCTTCCTAACCCAGGGATGGAACCCATGTCTCCTGTGTGCCCTGCATTGCAAGCATATTCTTTACTGCTGAGCCACCAGGGAAGCCCATATATGTATAATTTCAATACATGAAAATTTTATATGTATATACAGTGTTAGAGAATGTTTAATTCTCCCGATTACTGACGGAAAGAGGTCTGCTCAGAAGTTCCAGAGCTGTCCTAAAGTTGGATACAGAAATTTGACTCAAAGTAGATATGTGTGCTTTTCAGAGTAGGATGTTCAAAGCTGTCATCAGCATTCCTGAGAATTTATAACATTAATTAATTAATTAATGTCAGTTTAATTAATTAATGTTATTGATTAATACCATATCTGGGGATAAAGAGCTAAGGAAGAACTGGTTTTGGACCTGGTCACTCAGTTCTAGGTGAGAAAAGTCCTCTCAACACACATGCTCCAAGCCAGCTCATTAATATTGAGAGTCCACATTGCGACGGGAGTTCCAGTCTCTATAGTGTTGTAAAGTGTGAGTTTTGCCCAGAGCCCTTTTGAACAAATGAACACAGCAGAGATTCCATCTCTCTAATTCTTTCCACTATGAGGATCCATCTAGCAGTATGAGTACTTCCCGGGATTTGATCAAGTGATGGGAAAACCACTAGCATTGGCACAGTCAGCACTGATGAGACCACTGTTTTATTTTATATTTTTATTGCAACAGAAACTTGTCCCACGTGTTGAGGAAAAAATGAAAATAGAATTCTTGTCAACCTAGAAAATTCTTTCCTCAATTATAGAAAAGAAAGAGTTTTATTGTTGAATAAACATTAAATCAAACTGGAATGTTCACTGCAAGTAATCTTCTAATGATATGAAAACACAATGAAATTCCATCCTTTGAATATCAACAAGCATATGTAAGCCATTATGTACATGCTGTCAAGATTAATGATAATTTTTTTTGAAAGAAGACTTGGGCAGAATTGTTTGTTATGTAGTCTTTCATTGTTTACTTCAAATTCACCTGGTAATTGGGGTAGCCAGCTGGGCTAGCTAATTGCTTTTATCTAAAGGAATGATAAAACTTCTGTATCTCTATGATAAGCAGGTGGTTATAGCTTTGAACAAGGCCTCTGAACTAAAATTCTGATGACAAGGAGATAGAAACTCCAG
Organism: Bison bison bison; assembly: GCF_000754665.1. NCBI lineage: Eukaryota > Metazoa > Chordata > Mammalia > Artiodactyla > Bovidae > Bison > Bison bison. The sequence continues at coordinate 1,802,039 of NW_011494960.1, read as the reverse complement.
TCTAGATAGATAGACTCTCCTTAATATTTAAATTTCAAAGAGATGGCTCCCAGGCTTTTAAGAAAAAATGTCCTGTGTTTTCCTGGTGTATTTATCCCTTAAAATGATTTACATATGTATCAAAGAGATAGAGAAAGGATTTATGAATAAGAGGTTTCTCAAGGAAGTGTTCTAAGAAAGCTGGTGGAGAAAAGTTTTCGACTTTTGGAATCAAGGATATTGAAAAGAAAACTACCCTTTCAAAGGTGAAATGATTGCTTTCTAAAATTACAGTTAGCTGTGAACTCCCAGCACTACTCCCTGCTTTCCTGTACAGGTAAATACAGTGCAGTAAAGGACTTGTTAAGATCTGGGGTCCCCAGGCCTAGAGCACTTGTCAGGGTCAAATGCTCTTTGTAAATTCCCTGTCCAATATAGAGGTTCCGGGTCCATTCCCTTCAAGGCCTCATACAATGGTTTTGCCATGAGACCAAGCCTGGGGATCCAATTCCTAAAATATCCAGCCATTCCTAGGAAACTTCAGAGCTAACTCAAAGATCTAGCTGCCAGATTGGAAAATGCTGACAGATATGTCTTTCCTCCCATTTTCAAGGGAATAAGTAATGAAAGAAGAGTGGAAATTAATAGTGAGATAGTGAAACAGAGACAAGACAAGGATAGTCAGGCGTAGGTGGACCAATAATAAGCCTATAAAGGCAGTCTTGGAGACTGGGCGGTGTTCTGTTACATGTATGCCTAAACATTTTGCATGGAAATTACCTTGAGGTGAGCAGACAGATTTATCCTTTTCTAGTCTGTTTGATGATCCATGCATCCCCTGTGGTAAATTTCTCATGGGGAGCACCTTCCTGCTGCTGCTGCTTCTGCTAAGTCGCTTCAGTCGTGTCCGACTCTGTGCGACCCCACAGACGGCAGCCACCAGGCTCCCCCGTCCCTGGGATTCTCCAGGCAAGAACACTGGAGTGGGTTGCCATTTCCTTCTCCAATGCGTCAAAGTGAAAAGTCAAAGTGAAGTCGCTCAGTCGTGTCCGACTCTTAGTGACCTCATGGACTGCAGCCCACCAGCCTCCTCCATTCATGGGATTTTCCAGGCAAGAGTACACTCTCAAAGGGAGAGAGGGTAGCTTTGGGTGAGTAGTGACCCAGTTTCTTTGGCAAGCCAGTTATGTGGCATGTAGAAATGAAAGGGCAGAATATCCATTGAGAAGGGTGTGGTTGGGGGCTATATTTCCCTGATTTTCACCCCGATGAGAGGAGAGATTTTTGCCCTTATTTAATCTTGATCAGAAGTGTCATAGTGTCGGTGCTTGATGAGTACTTCTCATCTGCAAAGCTAATATTATTGTAATGAGGACCTAATAAGCCAAAACTTACATTTGGACACAGGCAGGTCCTTCCTTTCCCGGCCATGCTTTGTTTGCCTCCAGGGCACTTAGCATCCCCAAATGTGTGGTTCCTGTCAGTCTGGAGGTTCCTGCTTTGTCTGCCCAAGGACTCCTACTGTTTTCAAGACATGTGGTTTCCTGCCATCTGCCTGCTACTCCCCTTTCTCTACTCATATCTCATACCTGCCTGCTGCAACAGATCCAGCAAAGGCAGGGAGTGACCTGCAACATTAGCAGCTCTGATGCTGAGAAGACCTGCACAGCGGGCATGAACTGAAGCTAGGAGGATGGACCTTTGTAAGGGGATGTGCATTGATTAACTGTAGGTTGACTTTCCCTGGGAAGGAGGTGAAACTGTGGCATAGGCAGTTCTCTTCTGAAAAGGGTGACTCCCAGAGAAGGACTCAGCTACCAGCCAGCCCCCTGGGGAAATGAGTGCCTCTTTTCCAAAGAGTTGCGAAGTGACAAACCACAACACCCACTCCAGGGTGTGACATTTTCTTTTTTGAGATCTAAATTCTACTATGTTTCAACACCATTCTTATATTAATAAACCATATGAGTCATTGTGTGGGCAAAAACAATTATAAAGCAAAGAATTAATTACTGGAGGACCTGTTGATATTCTCTGTGTTCTTAAAGAATACGTGCAAAAAGATAGGGTTGGGCTATTTGAAAACCAGACTACCTGGAATCACTTTCCAAGTCTATATCTTTTGAACCTCATCTCTTTCCTTTCTGCTGTCTCTCATCAGGAGTGTATGAGGCTCAGCCTAGACTTATACACATCTTTGTGGGATGTCAGTTACTTTCCGTGTTCAGAGTGACCGTCATCAGGATTAAATCCACAGCTTGATGTGGTTTTTGAAAGTTTTTTAAATAATAAAACATTATACATGATAAATAGCAATGTACAATTCTATCTATTGTGCAGCACTTTAATAAACGAGTCCTTTCAAAGCAGGTTACCATATGTACATTGAAAAGAAAATTTTCCTGTCTGTGATCTTCACTATTATAGTTATCCAAACAATAAAATGTTATGCAAGACATTCGCCACTGAAAACCTTCAAAGGCTCTCTTTAGGATTCAGAAAAGGTCCAAACTCTTATGGCCCAAGCTCATCAGGCTGTCAGTCTTAGACTCAAGCAAGGGGCATTTCTGCCCACGTCACTGAAATTTAGAGGGAACCATAGGGCCCTCTCTGGCTACATCCTTTTGTCACAGGAAGGGGGACCTCTTCCAGGGCCTCAAAGGGGACTCTTGACTAATACTTGGAAATGAATTACCCAAGGAGACATATGTGATGACAAAGAAAGAGACTTTATTGGAAAGGGGCACCTTGGTGGGGAACAGGAGGGTAAGGGGACCCAGGAAGACTCTCCGGCCATGTGGCACACAGCATTGGGTTTTATGGTGACCAGGTTAGTTTCTGGGTTGCCTCTGGCCAGTCATTCTGACTCAGGTTCCTTCCTGGTGGCACACGCATTGCTCAGCCAATATGGATTCCAACAAGGAGGATTCCAAGAGGTGGTAGGACATGTGTCGTTTCCTTTGACTTATCCCTAATTCTTCCAGTTGGTGACGACTTGTTAGTTCCATGTTCCTTACCAGAACCTCCTGTTGTCAAATAACCCATGCACATGGTTACTAATCATGGTGCCTTTTCAGGGTGGGTGGCTTCACTCAGTATTTCCCCTAACACTTTTTCTCAGGAAGACAGTCTTTGGGTTAAGGTGATATGCCCACTAGTAGCCCTTGCTTCTGCACCCCCTACCTTTCAGATCTTGCTTTATCATCTCTTGCTCAATGCTGACATGTTTTCAGGACTAGTCAGACCTGACCTCGGCCACTTTTTACATCAATCAGAACCTCAGGTTGTACACCTGTACACGCGTTTTCTGTATTTAAGGTTTTTTGAAACTCAACTTACAACTTCTAAAATTTGTAACACATGACCTGAAAATGTTCGTTTATATTCTTCCCTCATGCCTCACAAATATTAGAGAGGACTCCTTTTGCCTCATTAATAAACCTCTGATTTTCTCTTGAGCCCTGACTGTTTTCCAAACTTGTCTCTTCTCTTGTAACATGTTCCTGAAACATAATTTGTAGAACTACTGACAATTTCTTAAACAAATCAGTGATAATTATCTGTGTTTGCATTTGCCTCTGTGAGTGATTTTCTCTGCATAGACTGACTGCCTCAGCCCCCCAAATACTATTTTTGCCTTGTCCATCAGGCCAGTTTTCATTGAAGAGGCAGCTTAAATATTGCTCCCTGGACTTTACTTAGTCCCTGTCTTCAGCTCTCCCTCACGTTGGTCCACTTACGCACTTGTTTTTCTCTATCTCTATGAAACATATTGACATTGATTTACGTATATTCCAGTTAGTTGTGGGCTGGTACTATTTCTTAGAAATCTTTCTAGCAACAGAGTGTACCACAGTACGTTATAAAGAGTAAACACTTCAAAAACATCAGCTGATTGAACACATTATTCAGTAATGTGATGTTATTAATAGTATTTTTAGGATTAGAAAAATAGATCAGGTAAGTGTTATGATATGTATTTGAATGTTAAATAGTTCCTTTTTCTTATTCTAACAGTCTTAGGTTGAAGAGACTTGGATTTTACATATACAATTTTTATGCTTGAGTAGTTGCTCAGGCGGGGCTTCCATGGTGGCTGAATGGCTGACTGGTTAAGAATCCACCTGCCAATGCAGGAGACGCAGGAGAAGTGGGTTCAATCCCTGAGTTGGGAAAATCCCCTGGAAGAGGTAATGGCAACTCACTCCAGTATTCTTGCTGGGAAAATCCCATAGAAAGAGAAGCCTGGTGGGCTACAGTCCATAGGGTCACAGAGAGTCAGACGTGACTGAGCGACTAAGCACGCACACACGCACACAGGCACACACACACGCACACAGGCACACACACACATACACACACAGAGCTGCTGGGGCATAGAGGCTGAAGTTGCCAAAACCAGAGAGATAAAATTTGTAGCAATAATTCAAAGAAAGGGTTAGTGTTTACTCCATTCTGTGAACAGAAGTTAGTAATGAAGAGGTTCAAGTTTACTGATGAAATTAAAAATATATGGTCTTAATTACTTTTCTAAAAGTGTGAGGGATAAAGTACTAGAGTGTTGCAAATAGAGTTTTGGGGAAATATCATCCAAATGGGACTGAATGATATTTATTTCATGGCAGCCAAAGATAATGCTTAAAACTTCCATGTTTAGAGAGTATTGTCTATATTTATTCTACAACTTTATATCATTTCCTTACAGAAGTTGCAAGCTTATTGCCTCAGACTTAGCTATTACAAAGTAAGTACACAGTGCTAGATCAATACAGACAATTCCCGTGCTTAAAAGTTTATGTTTCTGGCAAAAAAGTAGTAAAAATGGTGCCATTATGTTTCTTATATAAAACATAAAAAAGATGTGATAAAGGTGTAATGCCAAAGGTTTTATAGACATATAATTTAATTTCTTTCTAAATTATAACTTACATGGAGGTTTTTTTCAATGATATTTACATTTAAGAAACAGGACAACACAGGAACAATCACTAATCATAAAACACACCATATCCATATCGATCTAGGTATTGATTGATAGATATTGATAAAACAATGGTATGCTGAACAGTGCTCCTATTTTTAGTTCACAATAAAAATGTAAAGTGATAGCAAAATCCATTAAAATCATGACTTTTGGAAATGTTTTATCTTTTGTATTTTCACTGGCACCTTTGAAAAATAAACCTTTAGCGAAACAGTGATGCAAGGCAATTTTTGAATCAAAAAAGAGACCATTTATCTGCCTTCCTTTACTTTCTATCATTTTATATTTTGAGAATGAAAATAAGTATGACTTGAAGAGATTAATAAACTTGCACAAATGCGCAGTGAGAAGCTTTAGATCCAGGATGGCTTGAGACCTTGCACTTTGAATCACTATGATATACACAGTACAGATTTAATGCATAAGCCATTGATAAAATGAAAAAAGATGCTCACAAGTAATGGTTAATCATCTAGGATTATAAAGTAAAATTCAGCATGTGCTTTGGAGATGCAGAGAGGTTTTGACTTTAAGGACTGGAGATTAAACAAATTTCAGGGTCCCTTAATTTGCTCCATAATTTAAGTCAAAGTCTTTGGGTGAGATCAGAGTGCAGGAAGCCAATACACATAGGCCACTTTGCACCTTGCTGTCTCAATTTGTAAAACATGAGATCATAACTGGATCCATTTCATAGCATCAGGCTCATGAAAAGCACTTGGTAAATAAAGATGTTGTTGTTACTGTGCTGTGATGCTGATTTTTAAAGGTAGTACAGTTAAGTGAGAAAAATCACAGAAGACTGGCATTTGTTTCTATTTTTCCCCTACTTCTAGAATTTCGAATGTCTTAGTTTCTCTGAGCTTAAGTTTTCTCACTTGTAAAATAGGAAAATGAAAGCAAACTTGGCCACTTTTCAGAAAGAATATTTAAAAAAAATATTAAAAGGTAAAAAGGTGATATTAGTTTTCATAATGTAATTAAACCATTATATCCAAAATATTCATATATTTACAACATGTTAAAAATGTAAACTGTATGGAAAAATTGCTGCTGCTGCTGAGTCGCTTCAGTCGTGTCCGACTCTGTGCGACCCCATAGACGGCAGCCCACCAGACTCCCCCGTCCCTGGGATTCTCCAGGCAAGAACACTGGAGTGGGTTGCCATTTCCTTCTCCAATGGATGCATGCTAAGTCGCTTCAGTCGTGTCTGACTCTGTGCGACCCTATGGACAGCAGCCCACCAGGCTCCTCCGTCTGCAGGATTCTCCAGGCAAGAATACTGGAGTGGGTTGCCATTTCCTTCTCCATATGGAAAATTATTCATGCAATATTTTGTACTATTTTTCAAACTAAATCTTAAAAATCCAGGGTATATTTTACATTTTAGCATATCTTAAGTGCTATAATTTTAAGTGCTCAATAACCAGGACTGAGTAGTGACTATCATACTGGACAGAGCAGTGTCATATTATATAATCCTCTTTACAACCAATGAAGACGATATTATTGTTATTCTTATTTGCAAATGAGAATATTAAGGCTCCGAGGGGTAAAGTAATTGATTGAACTAATGTGTGGCATCACCAGGTATTAAATAAGGATTTCTATGATTCCACAGCCCATTTTCCTAATCCACATATTGTCTTTCAAAGTTTCCACCTCTACGTCTGCTGTATCTATCTATCTTTAATCTCTTCATCTTTCACTTCAGTGAAATCCTACTGCTATCTGAGGATGATGGACTTTGGAGGGAAAATTAGGGTGTAGCCTGGCTGAAGTTTGTAACCCCATGAAACACATCACAAACCTTATCTCAAACATAAAATTTCAAACCTTCCTCTGGAACCATTATTGCATGTTTTTAATGAAATCACACTAATGGTACAAGAGTAAATTGGTATTCGTAGGAAAATGAAGAACAAAGCTAACTAACTTGCTGTGAAAAGGGAGTAAAACTTAAACTTGAATAATTTTTGTTTTTCTTTATTTTGATGAGGAGGAGAAGTTATACTAATTGTGTACACTGTTCCATTATGGCCATGTCTCTTTTAATGTAAAATTAATGTTTAAAATGGTTCGACATTAACGAAACTGATTTTGAATACCCCTGCACACTTTCAAGAGATTCCCTGGTGGCTCAGAGGGTAAAGCGTCTGCCTGCAATGCGGGAGACCCGGGTTAGATCCCTGGGTTGATCTATCAGTGTGTTTTTAACACAGTTTGAGGAGCACACCTTCTAGATGGTCTAAATTTTATATCTGAAACATTCAGATCCCCAAAAAGCTGCCCTTGCAGGATTCACTATTTTGGTACTTTCTAAAGTTACATTAGTTGAATTGTTCATTAGGGCTTCCCTGGGGTCTCAGGTGGCTCCTGCAGTGAAAGAGACCTGGGTTTGAGCCCTGCGTTGGGAAGATCCCTAGGAGGAGAGAATGGCTACCCACTCCAGTATTCTTGCCTGGAGAATCCCATGGACAGAGGAGTCTGTCCGGCTTCAGTTCATGGGGTCATAAAGAATCAGACACAATTGAGCGACTTACACACACACACACACACAAGAAGTAACTTTAGAAGCATTATTGATATATTTATTGCACTACACAAGAGAGAAAGGGGAATTATTCTCAGGCTTCATTTTTAGGATAACTTCCTGGTCTTATCTAACACTGAGGTAAGGATACTAATTTCCTCTTTCTCTTGTTAAAAGCCACAGTATTGGCCTCCTGTTAGAAACCTGGGCCTTTATGGAATGCATTTTTGAGTA
>NW_011494960.1:1786427-1794209 GCF_000754665.1 Bison bison bison | reverse complement strand
TGAGTAGACTTGAAATTTTATTTTTCTTAATCTTACTTTTTTTCAATTGTTAAATACCTTTTTAAAGAGAAGTTTTAGACTTATAGCAAAATTGAGCAGTAGATACAAAGATTTCCCATGTGCTCTCTTCTTCCACATATACACAGCCTCCCATACTATCAAAATCTCTCACCAAGTGCTACATTTGTTACAATCAATGAACCTATATTAGCACATCATTATCAGCAAAAGTCTATAGTTCCCATTAGAGTTCGCTCTTGGTGTTGTGCATTCTATGAATTTGGAATGTATAATATTCTACAAATGTAGAAGGATATGTATCTACCACTATGGTGTCAGAAAGAGTAGTTTAAGCATACTAAAAATCTCTTTGCCTTCCATGTTACTTTTCTATTATATAAATTCCTTAATTTTATTTTTAATTTCTGCTGTATCGTATGTATCAGAGTTAGTCATATTTAAATGAGGCATGATATAAATAATAAAGAACAAATAATTTGAGTTTGCTCTAATGTTATAATAGCATTGTCCTAAATCAGAAATAAATTCCAGGAAAGAATTGGGATTATCTTGAAGCAAAAAGACTACTTTATGTTTTACAAGATTTACAAACTGAGGATATACAGCCTTCAGTTAGAACCAAAAATACATTGGTGCAGTGAAGGTGAAGGTGATGATGGATTTTTAATAGCAATAACTGAAGAAGCCCCAGTTGGGAGACTTCTAAGAGTACTGGGTGGCCCTTGAAGATTGACCACAAGTTTTCAATGAGTGGCTTTCATCAGAACTTCTCTAGAGGGGCTTTCCAGGTAGGATCTTTAGTAGGATCAGAAGTTCTCATAGTTTTTATGTGCTTTTTCTAAGAGCGAGACTATATTACTGAACCCCGGGTCTGTCTGATTGCTTGGCTCTATTTTATTTTGCATCTTTGTTAACCACACCAGGTCCATTGTCTATGTTCTGTTTTAAGGGGATTTATTTTTCTTTTCCTTAGGGGATATTATTTAAGTTTACAATAGTTTCCTAACTTTTATACTAGAATCCTAACTTCATTTCGATATTGTAAGCTCTTTAGTGCTACTGTCTATGATGTTTTCACTTTGACATCTGTGCCTGCACCTGTCATAGGGCCATGGCACACAGCTGGAGGTCAGTATTTTTAAAATGAGAGTAATCTGCCACTAACCACAGGAACCATGATTTCTCGATGTGTGACCTTCACAGTGCCACATATACATAGTAAACACTCCATAAAGTGTCATTAAATTAAATCTGGAAACACATCAAAAACATATCTATTAGTTTTATTGTCTATTATTACTTCCATGCACTAGGATGTAAGTATATCAGTATTTAAAGGATCGTGTGTATAGCTAATGCAATCACATTTGCCAATTTATGTCTAAATTGAATTAGAATAACTCCTGTGACTCCTCAACTAGGCAGAAAACAACTACAGAATACTCTGTACTAATTTTTATAGTAAAGGACTTTTCTGATTTTATTAAAGGTTGAAAACCAAGGTTAGGCTGGCAAATGCATCTGTCTAAAACTTTCAGCAGATTACCTAATCACCACTAACCTGAAAGACTGTCTAGGATTCATTATATATTTTCAAAAGGTTTTTTAAAAGTAGAGGTAAATATGATACATTTTGTGATTCCAAACAAAAAAAGGTCATTGAGTCTGAAAAGGAGATTTTCTTTCTTTTCCCTAGAAGCAAAGGATTATTAATTTTCATTCTAAATTTTGTTTCCTTTCTTTTAATGGGTGAAGACAAAGCCTGTGTGTGCTCAGCCATGTCCAACTCTTTGTGGCCCTATGGACTGTAGCCTGTTAGGCTCCTCTGTCCATGGGATTTTCCAGGCAAGATTACTGGAGTGCGTTGCCGTTTCCTCCTCCAGGAGGTCTTTCTGACCTGGGGATCGAACATGCATCTCCTGCTTTGGCAGGCAGGTTCCTTACCACTTGAAGCCACCTGGGAAACCAAAGGCAAAGCCTTTAACTATAAATTATCAGCCTCATTGACATGTTCTTATCCTCTTTACAAAATTTAAAATCTCATTAAGATCTGATAGCAGAATCTGAAACAAACTTACAGGGCAAATGCCAAAATCAATATTAATTTCATGTTCTTTAAAAAATCTCTGTGACTTTTACTTTAGAAAAAGATAAATTAATAAATGTGTTATGGGAAATATTTCTGTGGATGATAGTAAGAGAATATAATTGAGTAGGTATTATTTTCATTCTTTTCTAACTTGTCATTCTTTTGAATGGTAATGTGAAGGAGAAATTCAGGAACAAATGCATTTATATATTTATATCTATGTATTTACATGCCACTTGTAAGAAAATTATAGGTAATAATGGCCATTCCTTTACCAAAAAGAAATTACTTAATATGAAATTATATTCATTGAACCTTCCAAATGTCTAAGATAAGGCCACACTGAACTTCAAATCTAAATTAGTTGCCCTACTATGTGTTTAAGCTGTACTGTTCTTTTTCATCTCAATGATCAGATCTGTAATTATGGCCTTATTTGCTCAATTGCTGTTTATTAATAACTGTCTTCCTCATGAGAAAGACAGAAAGTGAGAATCCTCATGAGATTATAAATTCTATGAGAGGCAAAGCCTGTTTTGTTTTGCTTTTTCCCTGCTGAATCCCCAGTACCTGGGAGGAGATATACAGTGAATATTTATAAAATTAATCAAAATTATTAAGTACCTCTGATCTAAATGAGGCTGGGGTATTCACGCTTAGCCACCTGAATTTCTCTTAACATTTTCAGTAAAGGTCTAGTCAATATGTTTATATAGTGTTTGAAATGTAATGAATTAGGAAAGATTATAGGTGTAACTTCAAAAAATCCTCCTTTTTTCCCCTCTCATTGGCAATCAATCCATTCAGTTCAGTTCAGTTCAGTTCAGTCACTCAGTCATGTCTGACTCTTTGTGACCCCATGAATCGCAGCACGCCAGGCCTCCCTGTTCATCACCAACTCCCGGAGTTCACTCAGACTCATGTCCATCGAGTCAGTGATGCCATCCAGCCATCTCATCCTCTGTCGTCCCCTTCTCCTCCTGTCCCCAATCCCTCCCAGCATCAGAGTCTTTTCCAATGAGTCAACTCTTCACATAAGGTGGCCAAAGTACTGGAGTTTCAGCTTTAGCATCATCCCTTCCAAAGAAATCCCAGGGCTGATCTCCTTCGGAATGGACTGGTTGAATCTCCTTGCAGTCCAAGGGACTCTCAAGAGTCTTCTCCAACACCACAGTTGAAAAGCATCAATTCTTCAGTGCTTAGCCTTCTTCACAGTCCAACTCTCACATCTATACATGACCACTGGAAAAACCATAGCCTTGACTAGACGGACTTTTGTTGGCAAAGTAATGTCTCTGCTTTTCAATATGCTATCTAGGTTGGTCATAACTTTTCTTCCAAGGAGTAAGCATCTTTTAATTTCATGGTTGCAGTCACCATCAATCCATTATAGATATGTAAATCTGGATGTAAAAAACTTATCAGTTCTTTCCTTCCTATTCTAAAGTCCATAGATCTGTCAATAAATCCAAAGTTATAGATTATTTATATCAAGAGTAAAAAAAGTCATATTATTTGTTCATATAATGTCTGTTTAAAGGTATTACAGTCAAATAATTCTAGTGAAAATGTTTTTTTAAAAAATTTATGTATATGTCAGATAACTTAAAATTATTGAAACTGTAGTAAAATTAAACAGACTTGGACAGTGCTCTATGTTAATTAATAAGCCTGATAATCTATAGCCTTGTATATTACACTTCACACTGACTAATTATATTTTCTCATTTAATCTGTTCAAAGCTGAAACAATTGTGTAAAATAGTATATTTTTATTTTTAAATTAAAACTCATTAATTACTTATCTACTGCTTTTATTGATTGTTTATTTAAAAAATCAGAAAACACTAAAGTTTAAATGACAAAGAATTAGTCACAAGAAATATGGTGAAATAATGATATTAAATAGACAAGAAATTCCAACCTGTATTTTCTATCCATGTTCTCCCATTTTACAATGAAATCAAATAAAAACATACATTATACACACATCAAAATTGCCATATTATAAACTATGATCAGCTTAAATATGGCTTTAATGCAAAATAAGAAGACAAAATAAGAATATAATACTTTATGTTTCCCTCTTGGAAATTCACAGTGCATATTAATATATTAGATTTACCAAAGAAAAAATACATACAAAACTTTTGGGAAAGTATTTTTTCAGCATTTACTAATTTTAGTGATGTTAATGAAGTAATTTTTTGTGTCAGTCACTAACATTCTATTATTTCATGAAATACATTTTGGGAAATACCTATCCAAGTAACTATTTTAAATAAATTAACCAATACACGTTTATTGAATGTCAATATGTCCAAGAATAAGAAAGTTGAGATCTCTGTCCCCTTAGACTTTTCTTTTCAGGGGACACAGAGAATAAATAAATAGCCAAGTAAAATGTCTGATATAAGTTCTCTGAGAAGATATAACAGGGCAATATATCAAAAGAATGAGAAGGGATGACCTCTCTCTGATAGGGAGGTCAGACTCTGCAGAGTGGATTTTAAAGTTGAAATCTGAAGTTTGAGAAGGATCTAGCTCTAGGAAGAGCCAAGAAAGACTAGGACAGACACGGAGACTGGAAAGTGAAGGATTTTTGAGATAGGAACCATGTTATGTTTGAGGAGTGGAGAATCCAAGTGTCTGTACTACTGTATATATATTTTAAATGCCATTGAGTACTAGATGCCATTGAAGACATAGATAGGCAGCTCATAAAGAGCCTGGCAGACCCATGGTGTGATTTGTTTTTTATTCTGTGGAAATGCACTAAAGGATTCTAAACCTCATGATGATCTGATCTAATTTACATTGATGAAGGATGCTTTGCTTGCTTGCTGTCAGGAGAATGGAAAGGAGAGGGAGAAGAATAGAAAAAGGGAGATGACACTCAAAGTTACTGGAGTTGTCAACTCAGAGAGAAAAACAGTTTGAACACAGGTGGTGACAACCGAGAGGAATAAGAGTGAAGGGATCAAAACGCAGTCTGGAGGAAGAGCTGATGGATGGGATTTGCTAATAGATTTTACATGGAGTCTGAGTCTGATGGAATAAAGAACCTAGTATGACACCTAAGGTTTCTGAGTTTGAGTCATTGGATGGATAGTGATGTCATTTACTATGTTACTTTAAAGTGAAAAGATAAGTTAATCTTTTTGACTTATAAACTATCTTCCAAAATCCTTATTCTTTTCTTGCCTCTAACTCTTTGCTCAAGCTGCTCTTTTTGCCTAGAATATTCTTTGTAACCCTATAAACCTAACAAAAATAATTTTGAAGCCCACTCAAATTTCACTCTCCAAGATGCTTCTCAGATACACCTCAGGTTATTTATTTTTTTAATATGTCTTTCTTTTTCCTCTAGTATGTATTGTAACCCCATCAGAGCTCTTACTATGATCTTCCTGGAATCAAAATTTCTCTATTTCTCTGTGATTATTTATTTAACTGTAAGCTCCTGAAGATTAATTTAATTTTTAGTCATTATGGAATACATAGTCCTGCAGAATGTGTTACCAGGGTGAGTTTTAACTGCCTGCATGCTGAAAGAATCATTCTGCAGTAGCTAAAGAATCTAAAGTTGAGGCTGTGCTCAGATTTTAAGGGAACCCTCTTACACTGTTGGTGGGAATGCAAACTAGTACAGCCACTATGGAGAACAGTGTGGAGATTCCTTAAAAAACTGGAAATAGAACTGCCTTATGATCCAGCAATCCCACTGCTGGGCATACACACTGAGGAAACCAGAAGGGAAAGAGACACGTGTACCCCAATGTTCATCACAGCACTGTTTATAATAGCCAGGACATGGAAGCAACCTAGATGTCCATCAGCAGATGAATGGATAAGAAAGCAGTGGTACATATACACAATGGAGTATTACTCAGCCATTAAAAAGAATACATTTGAATCAGTTCTAATGAGGTGGATGAAACTGGAGCCTATTATACAGAGTGAAGTAAGCCAGAAGGAAAAACACCAATACAGTATACTAACGCATATATATGGAATTTAGAAAGATGGTAACAATAACCCAGTGTACGAGACAGCAAAAGAGACACTGATGTATAGAACAGTCTTATGGACTCTGTGGGAGAGGGAGAGGGTGGGAAGATTTGGGAGAAGGGCATTGAAACATGTAAAATATCATGTAAGAAATGAGTTGCCAGTCCAGGTTCGATGCACGATACTGGATGCTTGGGGCTAGTGCACTGGGATGACCCAGAGGGATGGTATGGGGAGGGAGGAGGGAGGACGGTTCAGGATGGGGAACACATGTATACCTGTGGTGGATTCATTTTGATTTTTGGCAAAACTAATACAATTATGTAAAGTTTAAAAATAAAATAAAATAAAAAAATAAATAAAACTGGCATTCTAAAATATAAAAAAAAATAAATAAAGTTGAGGCTGTGCTCAGATTTTGCATACACACTTAAGACGGGCAAACCAACTTCTACTGTTCACTTTCTTTATCTGTAAAATAAGAATAAAATCAGCTTCTTTATAGAACTGCTGTGGGTATTAAATACAATAATATTGTGAAGTTCAATTCAGTTCAGTTCAGTTCAGTTGTTCAGTCATGTCCCATTCTTTGCCACCGCGTGGACTGCAGCATGCCAGGCTTCCCTGTCCATCATAAACTCCCAGATCTTGCTCAAACTCATGTCCATTGAGTTGGTGATGCCATCCAATCATCTCATCCTCTATTGTCCCCTTCTCCTGCCTTCAATCTTTCCCAGCATCAGAGTCTTTTCCAATGAGTCAGTTCTTCACATCAGGTGGACAAAGTATTGGAGTTTCAGCTTCAGCATCAGTCCTTGCAATGGATATTCAGGACTAATTTCCTTTAGGATTGATTGGTTGGATCTCCTTGCAGTCTAGGGGACTCTCAAGAATCTTTTCCAACATAATAGTTTGAAAAGATCAATTCTTTGGCGCTCAGCTTCCTTTATAGTCCAACTCTCACGTCCATACATGACTACTGGAAAAACCATAGCTCTGACTAGAAAGACCTTTGTCATGAAAGTAATATCTCTGCTTTTTAATATGCTGTCTAGGTTTGTCACAGCTTTTCTTCCAAGGAGCAAGCATCTTTTAATTTCATGACTGCAGTCACCATCTGCAGTGATTTTGGAGCCCTCCCCCCGCCAATAAAGTCTCTCACTGTTTCATTGTTTTCCCCACTATTTGCCATGAAGTGATGGAACCTGATGCCATGATCTTACTTTTTTTGAATGTTGAGCTTTAGGCCAGTTTTTTCACTCTCCTCCTTCACTCTCATCAAGAGGCTCTTTGTACTTCTTTGCTTTCTGCCATAAGGGTGGTGTCATCTGCATATCTGAGGTTATTGATATCTCTCCCAGCAACCTTGATTCCAGCTTGTGCTTCACCCAGCCTGGTATTTCACATGATGTACATTGCACATAAGTTAAATAAGCAGGGTGACAATATATAGCCTTGATGTACTCCTTTCTTAATTTGAAAGCAGTCTGTTGTTCCATGTCTGGTTCTAACTGTTGCTTCTTGACCTGCATACAGATTTCTCAGGAGGCAGATCAGGTGGTCTGGTATTCCCATCTCTTGAAGAATTTTCCACAGTTTGTTGTGATCTACACAGTCAAAGGCTTTGGTATAGTCAATAAAGCAGAAATATATGTTTTTCT
>NW_011494960.1:1785584-1786327 GCF_000754665.1 Bison bison bison | reverse complement strand
TCATTCATGTCTGACTCTTTGCTACTCCATGGACTGTAGTCCATGGAATTTTCCAGGCTAGAATACTGGAGTGGGTAGCCTTTCCCTTCTCCTGGGGATCTCCCCAACCCAGGCATTGAACCCAATCTCCTGCCTTGCAGGTGGATTCTTTACTAGGTGAGCCGCAAGGGAAGCCCAGGAATACTGGAATGGGTAGCCTATCCCTTCTCCAGCGGATCTTCCTGACCAGGAATCAAACTATGGTCTCCTGCATTGCAGGTGGATACTTTACCAATTGATTTATCAGGGAAGCCCAAAATAAAAAACAAAACTTCATTAAAAAAAAAAACAAATTTATCACCCCCAAAGATGCAAAGGTGATGCAAAGTATAAATAGACCAAAAGTCTTCCTTTAGCACACGAGATACTTATGGAGTAGATCAATAAATAAGTTCTTTTTCTTAAGATCTTTTTGCACATGTGTTTGTTTACACAAAGGAAAAAAATAGGGGGAGAAAAATCTTGCAGAAATTAATGGGGAAAAATCTTGCAGAAATTTTTCTTTTTAAAACTTTCAAACAATTTACTCATGGGACGCTCCACTAACATGTTCTCTTTTCATATTTATTTTCTGTATTAATGATTGACCTATGTTAATTTGCTATCAGAATTGATGCACTCAGGCAGCTCCAGATGGTGGGCAGGATTGGTTGCCAAGCAACCTTACCTATGATGACCATTAGTGACTGGATCTTTGACCAATT
>NW_011494960.1:1774291-1785484 GCF_000754665.1 Bison bison bison | reverse complement strand
TGGAAGGAATGATGCTAAAGCTGAAACTCCAGTACTTTGGCCACCTCATGTGAAGAGTTGACTCATTGGAAAAGACTGATTCTGGGAGGGATTGGGGTCAGGAGGAAAAAGGGATTACAGAGGATGAGATGGCTGGATGGCATCACCAAATCAATGGACGTGAGTTTGAGTGAACTCTGGGAGATGATGATGGACAGGGAGGCCTGGCATGCTGCGATTCATGGGGTCACAAAGAGTCGGACACGACTGAGTGACTGAACTGAACTGAACAGATGCTAGCAATTCAGTCCAGTTCCTCTTGTTCCTCTGCTTTCTCTAATTCTAGCTTGAACATCTGGAAGTTCACAGTTCATATACTGTTGAAGCCTGGCTTGGAGAATTTTGAGCATTACTTTGCTAGCTTGTGAGATGAGTGCAGTTGTGTGGTGGTTTGAACATTCATTGGCATTGCCTTTCTTTGGGATTGGAATGAAAACTGACATTTTCCAGTCCTGTGGCCACTGCTGAGTTTTCCAAATTTGCTTGCATATTGAGTGCAGCACTTTCACAGCATCATCTTTTAGGTATGTAAACAATAAAGAACAAAAAAGTACAGGTTTGCATGATCTAATCTTTTCAATTTGTCTGTTCTGTGCTTTCTGAGTGACATTCTACATACCAAACTTCTTCTTTCCTTCATATTCTTATTGATCAAATTTGCATTGTCTACTACTTAATTTGGTAATGTATACCTTCATTTCTAATTTATATATATTTAATATTTAGAAATTCAATGCTGCTGCTACTCATACTTGCTTCTTTTGATCAATATAACACCAGTGTAATGATAAGGAAGTGGTCAGTTTTCATTCCAATTCCAAAGAAAAGCAATGCCAAAGAATATTCAAATTTCTGTACAATTGCACTCATTTTGATGCTAGCAAGGTAATTAAAATTCTTTAAGCTGGTCTTCAACAGTACATGAACCAAGAACTTCTAGATGTACAAGCTGGATTTACAAAGGGCAGAGGAACCAGAGATCAAATTGACAACATCTGTTGGATCATAGAGAAAGAGAGGGAATTCAAGTAAAACATCTACTTCTGCTTCATTGACTATACTAAAGCCTTTGACTGTGTGGATAACAACAAACTGTGGAAGACTCCTAAAGAGATGGGAATACCAGACCACCTTACCTGCCTCCTAAGAAACCTGTATACAGGTCAAGAAGCAAGAGTTAGAACAGACATGGAATAATGGACTGGCTCAAAATTTGGAAAGGAGTAGGACAAGAATACTGCTGCTTATATATGTCACCCTGCTTATTTAACTTCTATGCAGAGGACATCAGGCAAAATACCGGGCTGGATAAATCACAGGCTGGAATCAATATTTCCAGGAGAAGTGTTAACAACTAAGATATGTAGATTATACCACTCTAATGGCAGAAAGTGAACAGGAACTAAAGAGCTTTTGATGAGAGTGAAAGAGGAGAGTGAAAAAACTGGCTTAAAACTCAACATTCAGAAAACAGAGATCATGGCATCCGGTCCCATCACTTCATGACAAATAGATGGGGAAAAAGTGGAACAGAGGCAGATTTATTCTCTTGGCTCCAAAATCACTGCAGACAATGACTGCAGTCATGAAATTAAAAGATGCTTGCTACTTGGAAGGAAAGTTGTGACCAACCTAGACAGCTTATTAAAAAGCAGAGACATCCCTTTTGGACAAAGGTCTGTCTAGTCAAAGCTATGGTATTTCCAGTAGTCATGTATGAATTTGAGTTGGACCATAAAGAAGGCTGAGTGCCAAAGAATTGCATTGTGGTACTGGAGAAGACTCTTGAGAGTTCCCTGAATAACAAAATCAAACCAGTCAATCTTAAGGAAATCAACCCTGAATACTCATTGGAAGGACTGATGCTGAAGCTGAAGCTCCAATACTTTGGCCACCTGATGGGAAGAACCAACTCATTAGAAAAGACCCTGATGCTGGGAAAGATTGAAGGCAGGAGAAATGAGCAACAGAGGATGAGATGGTTGGATGTCATCACCGACTCAATGGACATGAGTTTGAGAAAACTCTGGGAAAGAGTGAAGGACAGGAAAGCCTGGTGTGCTGCAGTCCATGAGGTTCCAAAAAGTGGGCCATGACTTAGTGACAGAACAACAACTGTGACAAGGGGAGCTATGCAATGGTTACACACGCTAGTGATCAGAACAGTGGAGGGGTGTTTCCAGGGCAGCAGGTATATTCTAGTGCTAGCTACAGAAAGTTGAGTTTTTCTAGTCTAGGTCTTGAAGACATAGGTTGTCATTTTAAGAAGAGAAAGTTATCAAGCACACATAAATGTTGATGCCGTTAGAATACATAAAGCTTAGTATATTTTTCACTTTACTGTTTCTAGCACTGCTCCAAAAAATAGGCAGGAGAAGGAAAGTAAGAGAAAAATGATCAAATATGGACTAGTCTCTTCACTTGCTTATCATACAATTTAGCAAAAAACAAAACAAAGCACACAAGCAAATGTATATGTTATAAGTGACTGGGCAATGATGAGGAGGTTAGAAACAGACTGTTAAAAGAGACGGTGATTAAGAGTAGATTGTAGTTCTCCAGGCTAGGCTTTGGTTTCTTTTAAGTTCTCTTAGTTTCCATTGAGACCAAAGTCATCTTGCTCTGCTGAATATCATGGTGTATTTGCGGTGCTTCACAGATCATAGCTGTAGTTTCTGTTATCTCACTTTCCTGGAAACCTGAAATCTCATATTGCCCTGGTCTGAGCCCTTTTCCAGGGAAGCCTATCATGACCCTCAGTTAGAGATCAGTTTCCAGGCTATTATTTAATACTGCCTCTGAGCCGCATATCTTCATTCCTCCTGGTTCTCCTAGATGCTAACTCTCTTTTACTTTTTCTCTGTCTCAGATTGTTCAAATAATCATCCTGCTTAACACCTAAATGCTGCAATATTTTTACATACACTATCATATTATCCAAATACTTCCTTTTTCATCATTGCCCAAATCTCAGTAGTGCATCTGCAAATATTCAGGAGGAAAATGAGACTTCCTAATTCAACAGAATCTTTGATTCAGTTGGTTTCACCTGCTGTGGAAGAAATGCATTGAGGTTTAGGATTTGCATTTTTAGCAGATTTTGCAAATTAAATAAACTCTCCTTTTTAAATTTCCCCAACCATACTTCCATTGTCATATCCTGGTCCTGAGTGTGCTGTGAATATTCAGTATATTGTCTCAGTACACAGGTTATTAGCAAAAGGAAATTAAGATTACCTTGCTAAGGCAATGAAATAGCAATAAAGAGCCCCCATTGTTTACTTTAGTGCCGACAAAGTGCTGTTGCAGTGGCCTTGAGCAAAATTTATATATTATTGTAAAGTAACACTCACTGACCATCTAATAACGTGCTAAGTTGAAGTTCTGTAGCAACATTTGAATAAACAATTAAAAATTTTTTTCCTTTTAGAATTCTAAATAATTGGATCAAAAATCAGATATTGAGGCAGTTACCAAGTATTTGGTGTTCTAGAGTATATGTCCTTAGAGACCAATTAAATTCAAGAGGTAAATGATAAAAGCAAAATCTAGCTATGTTCATGAAATCTACACTATGGAGCAGAGCAGAAAGAAATAAAAAACACTGATCACTGAGTCACAGCATTACTTCAGAGGTCTTGTAAAGAACGTGTGTTAGGCTCAGTTGTGCACAAATCTTTGCCATCCTTTGGACTGTAGCCAACCAGGCTCCTCTCTCCATGGAATTTCCCAGGCAAGAATACTGGAGCGGATTGCCATTTCATTCTCCAGGGGATCTTCCCAACTCAGGGATCGAATCTGGGTTTCCTGCATTGTGGGCCGATTCTTTGCACCACCAGAGAAGCCCTGGAGAAGAAAAACGTTCTACTACATTAAAAGAAAAAGCTATGTATCATTAGGTGATATTAAACTATACTGGTCTCTATTGTCTGAAAACATACCACTTTGAATCTCTATTATATTATGCAGGACATTGCTTCCACAATATATAAGGCATCAGCCATAGATATAAGAAATCTTCAATAGGATGAATTCTTTTGTGAATTTCTTCAGTGCTTTTCAATACCATGAAAAATGTTGGGCTTTTGCTTGTAAATCTTACAGGAGATGTTGGGATATCTTAGAGATACTGTAGAATTAATCCAGAGATGAAAATTGTTGGGCAAGACAGTCCTTGTGCATGTAGTCTTTTCACCCCCACTCAGCCACATAAAAACAGTTATTGGGTTTGGAGTATATTTTACCTAGAGATGAAGATTCTGCACATCCTGTTTCTTATCACCTAGCCTTCTTTTGAAGCATGTGGGCCACAGGTCACAACCCCACTGCAGGGTGGGAATGGGGTGCACACAGGTGTTGGGGAGAGAACCTTTTGGCCACTGAAGAGCGCCACCAGCTATTGAAGCTGATCTTGTTCTTTATCTCCTCTAAGTAAGTAAATATTATTCCATCCAGTGTTTGACCGCACTGGGGCTCTTCTTGGTCACTCTGATTGCAAGATGCAGTGGGTGAAAGGTTTTGAACTTCTACCCCTGGCATTGTGATGATCTTTCCTATCCTCTGTGTAGTTGGAGTCTTCCCCTGGGACTGGTAACCGTGCATGACGATCAGTGACAAAAAACACCATGACTTTCCAAGAATATATGTTCTGTGAAGGAGAAGCAAATGGACTCTTACCTGTTTTCACAGATGATGCCTGGTGTTGAGAAAAGGAAGACCTATCTGCTGAAAATGAAATAACAAAAAGAGAAAAATGTGGTATTTTTTCTTTTAACAAAGTCTCATACAGATTCTTTTTTTTATTACCCCAAATTTTGCTCTTATCCTTCTGTCAAAGGATGGACTTGATAGACCATGAAAATGTTTTCTTATTCTGTAGTCATGAGTATCTCATAAAACATCTTCTCTGAGAGCACCAGTTATTCAAAGTTTATTGCTTTAATATCAACAAACTGTATATCATGCATCTCATTTTGGCCTAAAATGTTTATTTATGCAAAGAAATCATTATCTAACTGCATATCCCTTTATTTTTAACACACTGGTTTTTATGCAGCTAAGTTTACTATTTACTAGAATAGTCAATGACAAAGGCTCAGTGTTTATGTTTACTTTCTGTGGCATTTGAAATATTAGCTCTATGCCACTATTTCAACTTAATTAATTCACTCATTATATACTGTGAAATTTTTTACTCAGTAAATACTGTAAACATAATTATCAAGAGCTACATGCTAAAATCATGTTTTTTTTTTTTTTTTAATTGTGTTGCTTGTTACAGAGGTTGAGTGTATGCATGCTTAGTCTCTCAGTTGTGTCTGATTCTTTGCAACCCCATGGACTATTGCCTGCTAGGCTCTTCTGTCCATGGAATTCTCTAGGCAAGAATACCAGAGGGGGTAGCCATTCCCTTCTCCAGGGGATCTTCCCAATCCAGGGATTGAACCTGGGTCTTCTGCGTTGCAAGTGGATTCTTTACTGTCTGAGCCACTAGGGAAGCCTTGCAGAGGTTACTAACCTTTATGAAAACTGCTTTTACATGAACATAAAATTAGAAAATTTTTCTTCTCCTCTCTCTTTCTTGAGAGTAAAATGTTCTATAGTCCATATTAGTCAGATTATTCTTTATTTCATTAACTATAAGATATATATTTTAACATGTAACTTCATATCCCTGCATCTCTTATGTCTCCTGCATCAGCAGGCAGGTTCTTTAACACTAGTACCACCTCATATATATGAGGGAAGCCCTCACATACATAATATCCTGTAAAATACTTTTGAAATCACTAAATAACCTTAAATACTATAATCATAAAAAACATGAATACTTTGGGCTTATGATTCATGCTACAACAGAGCAAAATTAATAATGATTTTGTAACAGTTCTTTGGATAACAAATAGCATATTTGCAGCAAATAAAAATGTAATAAGATAATTTAAAAATTCAAAATACATGTATGTATATACACACACAAACACAGTCAAGCTTTGATATCTTGTGTTAGTTTTTAAAATTCTCTTTGCCTCAATCTTACTCTTTATAAAAATGTGTTATTAGTAAAATCTACCACACAGTTCTCTTTTGTGAGCTAAATGAAGGAATGAAAGTAAAATTCTTTAAAGAGTGAATAGCATATAGTGAGGAAATATTATTGATTATTTATGTGAGTTTTTCTGTCCCTGATTCTCAGTGTGGTACAATATGCCTTGATAACCACACTGGCAAGGAAAAACAGAGTTTTAAAGGGTTGCTAAGTGTCATCTTATTGAAACATTCAAAGTCTCTTCTGCAAAAGACTTGTAAATATAATATCAAACTTAAAACAGCTAGCTTACTTTACATTATTTACTACTACTACTACTACTATTACTACTACTATTATTATTATTGCCAAGCTGGAGAACTATATCTATTTTGAGGTTTGATCTTTCAACTGTTAAACCAAGAGAAGATTGTCTAGCATATTAATGTGAAGTTGAAAGTTCTTGTTATTTGCTTATAATTATATTTTATTTATTTTTTAAAATTATTTTATTTTTTAACTTTACAATATTGTATTGGTTTTGCCATATATCAACATGAATCTGCCACAGGTATACACGTGTTCCCCATCCTGAACCCTCCTTCCTCCTCCCTCCCCGTACCATCCCTCTGAGTCGTCCCAGTGCACCAGTCCCAAGCATCCAGTATCGTGTATCGAACCTGGACTGGCAACCTAAATGTCCATCAGCAGATGAATGGATAAGAAAGCTGTGGCACATATACACAATGAAGTATCACTCAGCCATTAAAAAGAATACATTTGAATCAGTTCTAATGAGGTGGATGAAACTGGAGCCTATTATACAGAGTGAAGTAAGCCAGAAAGAAAAACACCAATACAATATACTAACGCATATATATGGAATTTAGAAAGATGGTAACAATAACCCTGTATATGAGACAGCAAAAGAGACACTGTTGTATAGAACAGTCTTTTGGACTCTGTGGGAGAGGGAGAGGGTGGGATGATTTGGGAGAATGGTATTTATAATTATATTTTAAACCTAATTTTTATATAATTTTAATAGGTATAAACTTAAAGAATACAAATTTTCAGCTATTTAAAAGATTTTATGCTTATGACAGTCTAAATCAACATGGATTATCTCTGATATACTTTTTATTTATTGGCTGTATCAGGTCTTAGTTGCAGCACAAGGGATCTTCACTGAGACATGCATGATCTTTTGATGCTTCTCTCGAGTTGTGGTGCATTGGCTCAGTAGTTGCAGCACACAGGCTTAGTTGCCCCACTGCATTCTGATATATTTTTTCATTGTTATTAAATGCAATCCACAAGTGAGTTTAAGAAATACTGGCATCGACAGCAAATATAAGGAAAGGGAAATGAGGCATCAGCAAGAAGTGGAGGAACTGAGGCTGACTGCAAAGTACTTTGAGAACTGTCTATTGTGGGCATGGAGATTCACCACCAAGATCCCCCTGCAAGAGAATACTTGTTGTCTTTGCTTTTCAGAATGCTATCGGTGGACAGCATTCAGTTATTAGACTCTCCGGGGGATTGCTGCTTTGCCCAAGCTCATGTCCTTCCACACATGGCCAATATCCAGTGACTGATCAAGATGGAAGTATATTAACCTGGCTATTTCTACCACCCATGGGACAACTTTAATGGGGCCATTGCAGCTCTAGATTCCCTGTGGAGTCCCCTGCAACAGTCGAGCCTGCATCTGAGCTGCGCCCTCTGCTTAGTGTTGCATGCTTCTTCCTTCTTCCATATATACTGATCCCAAAGACATTCTGTAAGAAATATGGTCAACCCTAAGCTCCATTTAAGGTTTGCTCCCTAAAGTAGGGATAATGCAATGGCATATATTCCAAATTTTCCATTTTAAGAATGAAGTTTGTCTCTATCATATATTGAGGATTGAGCTGCAATTGATTTTCACTTGACTTTTCATTTTACTCTCTCCAGTTTACTATTCTTAAGCTGTAAATACTGTATATATATAATAATTGATTAAAATCATTCCTTGATGGGTAGAGAGCCTGAGTGAGATGTTCAGAAGCTCAAGATATCCAAAATAAAGAAAAGTGAAAGTCACTCCTTCATGTCTGACTCTTTGCTACTCCATGGACTGTAGTCCATGGAATTTTCCAGGCTAGAATACTGGAGTGGGTAGCCTATCCCTTCTCCAGCGGATCTTCCTGACCAGGAATCAAACTATGGTCTCCTGCATTGCAGGTGGATACTTTACCAATTGATTTATCAGGGAAGCCCAAAATAAAAAACAAAACTTCATTAAAAAAAAAAACAAATTTATCACCCCCAAAGATGCAAAGGTGATGCAAAGTATAAATAGACCAAAAGTCTTCCTTTAGCACACGAGATACTTATGGAGTAGATCAATAAATAAGTTCTTTTTCTTAAGATCTTTTTGCACATGTGTTTGTTTACACAAAGGAAAAAAATAGGGGGAGAAAAATCTTGCAGAAATTAATGGGGAAAAATCTTGCAGAAATTTTTCTTTTTAAAACTTTCAAACAATTTACTCATGGGACGCTCCACTAACATGTTCTCTTTTCATATTTATTTTCTGTATTAATGATTGACCTATGTTAATTTGCTATCAGAATTGATGCACTCAGGCAGCTCCAGATGGTGGGCAGGATTGGTTGCCAAGCAACCTTACCTATGATGACCATTAGTGACTGGATCTTTGACCAATTTTGGGGAGGACCTGAGTAAAAGCTACTTTTAACTTTTGTGCCTTTAAGGCAAAGAAAACATAGGTTATGGGAACCAACTTTTAAGGCACTTAAGAAGCACTATCAAAAAGTAAGAAAACTGCAAAGACTATCTGTGTTTTATTCTTGGGCTTTAGGTCATTTAATTAAAAAAAGATATTGACAAATTTTAAGCATCACATCAGGGTTTTATTAAGATTTAAATATAAGAGGTAAGAGAATAAAAAAGCCAGTTCTTTTGGCTATATTTTCTAATTTTTAAAACACAGTGGTTATTTATCTCACATAAATAACATTATAGTTATTATTGTATTCTTTGTAGCAAGCTATTCTGTATAAGATCATAATTTTGAAGAAACGGCTGCAAAATAATGTTTGAGAAATATTATCATGTCTTCTTAGAACTGAATAATCCAACTTATGTCTATAACCATTAGATAAGTATTGATCATTTTAAAGCCCTGGGGAGATGATGAAAGCTTGCCGTTAAGTTTTGGAGCCATGAAGATTGTAGCTTATAGTCTTGATTAGCGGTTAAATCTCTATTTTATGTCCTTTAAATCTAAGATATTTTTTCTAGAGAATATGGAGACATTTTCAACTCCTCTCCTGTCATTTCGCTATACATGGAGGCAGAAATAGATCAGAAACATGACACATTTTGTTAAATGTGGTCTGCACTCAAAGGCAATTAGGAAGCTATTTTAGTAATTCTGTTCATTAACTTTTGTCTTCCTGGAACCTGTGGAGATAATGAAAGGCAGGCAATGTTCACAATAGAAAAATAGCCTGAAACTGTTGTCAAATATTATGCTTTAAAGTTTTTTTTTCTTTTCTTTTTGGCAGAGCCATTTGCAACAGATAATTTTAAAAGTCATAAGTGCATGGGTTGTTGGGTTTTCATATTTTTATCCTAAGTTAATAACTTTGATTCTTAAGTATGTATGATTGTAGGTGAATGACAGACTCTTTGCCCATCATGGAATGATTATGTGATGAATTTAGAGTGAATAATTGCCATGGAGAAATGTCAAACTAGTTGGGAAAATAACCTCAGAATATTACAGAATGTGATGTTTCCATTTGGCAAAAGAGATCTAGTTAGCAAATGTGTGTATGTAACCAAGGCCAGTCAGAAGGCTATGGTATTGATTACCCTTTGAGACCAAGTTTCTTTTAAATGTCATGTTCCTAGGAAAGCTTTTGAAGAAGATCAATGACAAATGTGGGAGACAAAATTGAAGACCCCTGGGTAATAAGAATTGCAAGTACTGCAAACAACTTTTAAATGTAATAAGTTAGATTATATTTGAGACATAGTTCTGATATTTGATTTGTTGCTACTTAGGGATTGAACAACAAAAGAGGATATAATTTCCTTAGTTCTTTAAGTGCATTAGTAATCACTTCCTTGGAGTCAACACCCACCCTTTATGTTGTTTACTTGTTGTAGCCAAGATTTTTATATTAAGAGTGACCAGGCATTTGTAGACTTGGCTTCCATGTGCAAGTAAAGCCCCATTTCTTTCTAATAATATCACCCAGATTCTATTCAGTTCAGTCACTCAGTTGTGTCTGACTCTTTGCGACCCCGTGGACTGTAGCACGCCAGGCTTCCCTGTCCATCACCAACTCCCAGAGCTTAATCAAACTCATGTCCATTGAGTCCGTGATGCCATGCAACCATCTCATCCTCTGTCATCCCCTTCTCCTCCTGCCCTCAATCTTTCCCAGCATTAGGGTCTTTTCCAATGAGTCAGTTTTTCACATCAGGTGGCCAAAGTATTGGAGTTTCAGCTTCAGCATCAGTCCCTCCAATGAATATTCAGAACTGATTTCCTTTAGGATTAACTGGTTTGACCTCCTTGCAGTCCAAGGGACTCTCAAGAGTCTTCTTCAACAACCCAGTTCAAAAGCATCAATTCGAGAGAACAAGATGGTTGAGGAGTAAGTGGATATAGACTACATCTCTCTCCATGGATACATCAGGGATACGCCTTCAGATACAGAAGTGCATGCAGAACATCAGTTGAGAGTGGATAGGAGTACATTACTAGCAGAAAAGAATATATAGAACCACACAAAACTCAGTAGGACAAGGAACTAGGGGGAAAAACAGGAGTGTTATTAGGACTGGACCTGCCCTCAGTGGGTAGGGGAACTGAAGAAAGGGTCCAATTCCCGCATCAGGGCAATTGTCTGAGTCAGAGGAAAAACATTTAAGGCTGAGAGTGAAACAGCTGCTCTGTGGCAGCCTAAATGGAATGAGAATCAGATAGTCTTTGCCACAGCCATACATACCCTAGACAGGGATACAGGTTCTCTGGAAGGTGCAGCAGTTGGGAGCTGGAGTTTAGGAATTGTGGAGCAATCCTATGGCGAGGGCTGCTGTTGACC
>NW_011494960.1:1757664-1774191 GCF_000754665.1 Bison bison bison | reverse complement strand
ACTGGAGTTTAGGGGTTGTGGAACAATCCTAGGGCGAGGGTTGCTGTTGACTGTGGAGAGACGTATTAAGGGGATGTGAGGATGGAGATTGTGGTGGGAAATGCCTGTGGAGGAGAGCCGGGCAGCCATGGAAGCAAGGCAATACTGCTGAGTCACATGTAGGGGGTGGAGCCATCACCATAGCCTTTCTCTCCCCACACGCCAACACCCGCAGCTGAACAATAGAGAGGTTGGCCCATCAAACGCCTGACATACTGAACTATAGCGTAGGACCCCATCCAGGGTGCTCCTTTAAGTACCTGATGTGCTGATCTATAGGGTAGGACCCCAGCCGGGGGGCCCCTGTATGTGCCTGATAAGCTGAACAACAGAGAAGGACCCCAGGTAAGGGAGCCCTCTAAGTGCCTGAATAGGCAGAGCTATGAAGAAAGACTGGCCAAAGAGGCCTTCTGATTGCCAGCTACAAGGGGCTCAAAAAAGACACTGATAGGGCCATAACTCCTATGGTGGAGGCAATCCATGTCCCTGCACACTTAGCACTGCCAAGGTCCCCATAAGCCAAGGAGCTGCACCACCTTCACGCTCAACTCTCACTGGAGCAGAGCTACCACAGGTAAAAAAGTCTTGCATCTCTTCATGCAGGGTTACTTTGGTCATGTCCAACTGTTTGCAACCCTGTAGACTGTGGCCTGCCAGGCTTCTCTGTCAGGGGAGTTCTTCAGGCAAGAATAGTGGAGTGTATTGGCCAATACCAGTTGCCATACCCTTCTAGAGCCCTATATTTCCTGCTACCCTAGCTGCCAATTCCCCTGAGAACCTGGTGCTGCCAGAACCCCTGTAACCCAAGCAGCTGCACCACCTCCACACCTGGCCCTCACAGGGGCAACCCAAGTCCTCCAGGGCAGCCTCAGGAGCAAACCCCAGTGGACGATCCACATGCAGAGGTGGAAACAGAACCACAATTGAAACCCTGGGGCAGTGTGGCTAAGGAAGAAGACCCCAAACCTTCCCACCAGCTGTAAAAGCTGCAGATTAAACCCACAAGAGCAACTAAGCAGACTCCGTGTCTATGGAATATATAAAAGGACATTGAGAGCTCCCACAAAAGGCAATGCACTAGTAGGACCAGATTAGAATCTGAGCTGCTCCCACAGTAGGTCCAGAGATTAGCACAGTGTCAGAGGGCATCTTAGGGAGGTGGGGTGGACTGTGACTCCCAGTGAGGGAAAGGACCCTTGAGCAGTGACTAAAGAATAACATTTATTATTCTTACGTTTTGACTTGTTCTGTAGATTTTTTTTTTTTTTTTGGATTTTTTTCCTTTTTTTTTTTTTTGCTCTGCTTTGCTATAGTTGTCAATTTTATTGGCACTATAAATCTAATTAAGCTTTTGAGATTTTTTTTCCCCCACAGTCACATTTTTTATTGTTGGTATAAACCTCTGCTCTACATTGGGCCTTTGCATTTCTGTGGAGTTTTCCTTTCTTTTTTTTCCTTTCTTCTGCCTTTTTAAATTTTCTCTTTTTTATAGTTTTAATTTTTTAAACATATTATATTATTTCTACATTTCTTTGTTTGCTTTTCTTACTGCTCTTTTCCCATTGCAGTTAGTCTTTAATATATATAAATCTTCTTCATCTGCCTCTATTTAACTGTGCATATCTATTCTTTCTTTCTTTCCTTTCCTCTCAACATATTTGTTAGTTTTGTTTTCATTGCTTTATTCCCCACATGGCACCTTGCTTTAGTTTTTGTTTTCCAGTTTCTGCTTCAGTTAGTTTTGTTCTTAACTGGTAAATATAATTTTTGATTTCCTTTGCTCGCCAGGTCAATCTTCTGTATTTTATTTTTGTTGGACTGTTTTGACTTTGCTTATCACTGTATATATTCCATTATTTTAATTATTATTTGCTTGATTTTGTAACTGCCATTTGGGGTTCATCTTTGGTTTCTCATTTTTGAGTGTTTGTTTTAATCTCACTTAATGCCATAACAAACCACTTCTGGAATCTTTGTTCCTGACAAAAGATCAAGTGCTGAGCCTTTGGAGTGGGAGCCCTGACTCCAAGATCCTAGACTACCAGAAAACTAACCCTAGGGAATATCATATTGTGAGAACTCACACAAAGGACACCACTTGAATCAAGACCCAGCCGGCATCACCCAACCACCAGTAGCACCCTGTACAGGACACCTCAACTAAACAAAAAACAAAACAAAACTACAAACCCAATCATCAGCAGACAGGACTACCACCTCACTCAGCCTTGCCCATTAAAGGAAACACAAAGAAACAAACAAAAGACTTAGCACAAATCTCAACCTATATGAAGCTTACACAAACCACTGGACCAACCTTAGGAGGGCAGAAACCAAAAGGAAGAAAGAATTCAATGTTGAAGCCTGGGAAAAGGAGACCTCAAACACAATAAGTTGAAAAAAATAATGAAAAGACAGAGAAATACTGAACAAATGAAGGAACAAATTAGAAGCACAGAAGTCCAAATAAATGAAGAGGAAATAGGCAAACTACCTGAAAGAGAATTCAGAATAATGATAGTTAAGGCAAGGATTGAAAATACGCTGACAAAGTCCACTTTATCTTTTTGGTTTTATAAACTATGCCAATTTAATTAAAATTCTCTATCTAAAATTTAGCCTTTTACTTAATGAAAGGCATTTTAGTGTGGTTTATCTATAGCATCAAATAAAGAGTATTTAGCACCTCAAAAAAGAAAAAATAAATAAAGATGATCAAAAACCTTGAAAACAAAATGGGGAAAATGCAAGAATCAATTAAGAAATACCTAGAAAAATTAAAGAATAAACATACAGAGCAAAACATCACAATTACAAAAATTAAAAATACTGTAGCAGGAATTGATAGCAGATTATCTGAAGCACAACGAATGAGTGAGCTGGAAGATAAAATGGTAGAAATAATTTCTGAAGAGCAGAATAAAGTAAAAAGATGAAAAGAACTGAGGATAGTCTCAGAGACCTCCAGGACAATATCAAACACACCAGCATTTGAATTATAGGGGTCCCAGAAGAAGAATAGAAAAAGAAAGGGTATGAGAAAAATTTTGAAGAGCTTATAGTTGAAAATTTCCACAACATGGAAAAGAAAATAGTCAAAAAAGTCCAAGAGGCACAAAGAGTCCCATACAGGAGAAACCTAAGGAGAAACACCAAGACACATACTAATCAAACTAACAAAGACTAAACACAAAGAAAGAAAATTAAAAGCAACAAGGGAGAAGCAACAAGTAACATACAGAGGAAACTCCATACGCTTAACAGCTGAACTTTCAGCAGAAACTCTGCACGTCAGAAGGGAATGGCAGGATATATTTAAAGTATTGAAAGGGAAAAATCTACAAGCAAGATTACTGTACCCAGCAAGTATATCATTCAAAATTGATGGAGAAATAAAAAGCTTTTCAGACAAGCAAAAGTTAAGAGAATTCAGTATCACCAGACCAGCTTTACAACAAATGTTAAAGGGACTTATATAGTTAAGAAATATAAGAAAAGAAAAATCAACCCCAAACAATTAAGAAAATGGTAATAGGAATGTATATATCAATTACTTTAAATGTAAATGGATTAAATGATCCAACCAAAAGACACAGATAAGTTGAAAGGATACAAAAACAAGACCCATATATATGTTGTCCACAAAAATCCACTTCAGATCTAAAGACACATATAGAATGAAAGTGAGAGGATGGAAAAAATATATTCCATGGAAATGGGAAGCAAAGAAAGCTGGAGTAGTAATCCTTGTATCAGACAAAATAGACCTTAAAATAAAGAAGATTACAAGAGATAAGGAAGGACACTACATAATGATCAAGGGATCAATCCAAGAGGAAGATATAACAATTGTAAATACCTATGCACCCAACATAGGAGCAGCTCCATACATAAGACAAACACTAACAGACATAAAAGGAGAAACTGACAGTAACACAATAATAGTAGGAGACTTTAACTCCCCCTCACAGGAACAGACAGAACATCAAAACAGAAAATTAATAAGGAAACAGAAATCTTAAATGATACGTTAGATGAGATGGATTTCATTGATGTCTTCAGGACATTTCATCCAAATAGAGAAGAATACACCTTCTTAAGTGCACATGGGACATTCTCCAGGATAGATCACATCTTGGGTCACAAATCAAACTTCAGTTAATTTAAGAAAATTGAAATCGTATCAAGCATCTTCTCTGACCACAGTGTTATGAGAGTAGATATCAATTACAAAAAAAAAAT
Source organism: Bison bison bison (assembly GCF_000754665.1). Classification (NCBI taxonomy): domain Eukaryota; kingdom Metazoa; phylum Chordata; class Mammalia; order Artiodactyla; family Bovidae; genus Bison; species Bison bison. The sequence goes on along the minus strand of NW_011494960.1, from coordinate 1,769,910 downwards.
TTAAGAAACACAAACACATGGAGATTAAACAATGCATTTCTAAATAACCATCAGGTTACTGAAGAAATCAAAAGGGAACTCAAAATACTTCTAGAAACAAATGACAATGAAAACACAACAAACTCAAAACCTATGGGATGCAGCAAAAGCAGTTTTAAGAGGGAAGTTTATGGCAATACAATCCTATCTCAAGATACAAGAAAAACATCGAATAGGCAACCTAACTTTACACCTAAAACAACTGGAAAAAGAAGAATAAAAAACCCCCAAAATTAGTAGAAGGAAAGAAATCATAAATATCCTAGCAGAAATAAATGAAAAAAGAAGTGAAATAAATAATAGTGAAGATTAATAAAACTAAAAGCTGTTTATCTTTGAGAAGATAAACAAAATTGACAAACTTTTAACCAGACTCATCAGGAAAAAAAGAAGAATCAAATCAACAAAATTAGAAATGAAAAAAGAGGGGTTGCAACAGACAATTCAGAAATACAAAGGATTATAAGAGCCTACTATGAACAACTATATGGCAATAAAATGGATAGCATGGAGGAAATGGACAGATTCTTAGAAAAGTTCAGTCTTCCAAGACTGAACCAGGAAGAAATAGAAATTATGAACAACCCAATTACAAGCACTGAAGTTGAAGCTATGATAAAAAATCTCCCAAAAAACAAAAGCCCAGGACCAGATGGCTTCACAGGAGAATTCTATCAAACATTCAGAGAAGAGCTAATGCCTATACTTCGAAACTCTTTCAAAAAATTGCAGAGAAAGAAACACTTCCAAACTCATTCTATGAGGCCACCATCACCCTGATTCCAAAACCAGGCAAAGACTACACACAAAAAAGAAAACTACAAGCCAATATCACTGATGAACATAGACGCAAAAATCCTCAACAAAATTTTAGCAAACAGAATTCAGCAACACATCAAAAACCTCATACACCATGATCAAGTTGAGTTTATTCAAGGGATGCAAGGATTCTTCAATATATGCAAATCAATGTGATACACCGTATTAACAAATTGAAAGATAAAACTATATGATAATCTCAATAGATGCAGAAAAAGCCTCTGACAAAATTCAGCACTCATTTATGATTCAAAGTCTTCAAAAAATGAGCATAGAAGGAACCTACCTCTACATAGTTAAGGCCATATATGATAAGCCTACAGCAAACATTATTCTCAATGGTGAAAAACTGGAAGCATTCACTTTCACCACTATTATTCAACATGGTTCTGGAAGCCAGCTACAGCATAGTTCTTCTAGCTACAGCAATCAGAGATGAAGATGAAATAAAAGTAATCCAGATTGGAAAAGAAAAAGTAAAGCTCTCACTGTTTGCAGATGACATGATACTGCACATGCTGTACAAACTCTGAAGATAGAATCAGAAAATTACTAGAGCTAATCAGTGAATTTAGCAAGGTTGCAGGATACAAAATCAATACACAGAAATCACTTGCATTTCTATATACTAACAATGAAAAAATCAGGAAGAGAAAGAAATTAAGGAATCAATCCCATTCACCATTGCAACAAAAAGAATTAAATATCTAGGAATAAACTTACCTAAGGAGACAAAGGAACTATACAGAGAAAATTATAAGACACTAATGAAAGAAATAAAAGATGACATAAACAGATGGAGTGATATTCCATGTTCCTGGGTAGGAAGAATCAACATTGTGAAAATGACTATACTACCAAATGCAATCTACGGATTCAATGTGATCTCTATTTAATTACTGATGACATTTTTCACAGAACTAGAACAAAAAATTTCATAATCCATATGGAAAAACAAAAGACCTTGCATAGCCAAAGCAGTCTTGAGAAAGAAGAATGGAGCTGGAGGAATCAACCTTTCTGACTTCAGATTATACTACAAAGCTACAGCCATCAAGACAGTATGGTACTAGCACAAAAACAGAAATATAGACCAATGGAACAAGATAGAAAGCCCAGAAATAAACCCATGAACCTATGGGTACCTTATTTTTGACAAGGGAGGCAAGACTATACAATAGGGCAAAGACAGCCTCTTTAATAAATGATGCTGGGAAAACTGGACAACTACATGTAAAAGAATGAATTAGAACACTTCCTAACATCATACATAAAGATAAACTCAAAATGGATTAAAGACTTTAATGTAAGACCAGAAACTATGAAACTTTTAGAGGAAAATATAGGCAGAACACTCGATGATATAAATCAAAGCAAGATCCTCTATGACCCATCTCCCAGAGTAATGGAAATAAAAGCAGAAGTAAACAAATGAGACCTGATTAAACTTAAAAGCTTTTGCACAGCAAAGGAAACTATAAGCAAGTTTCTCCAAACCCTCAGAATGGGAGAAAATAATAGCAAATCAAACAAGTGACAAAGGATTAATTCCCAACATATACAAGCAGCTCATACAACTCAATACCAGAAAAACAAACAACTCAATCAATAAGTGGGGGAAAGACCTAAACAGACATTTCTCCAAAGAAGACATACAGATGACTAACAAACACAGGAAATGATGCTCAACATAGCTCATTATCAGAGAAATGCAAATCAAAACTACAATAAGATATCACTGCACACCAGTCAGTATGGTCATCATCAAAGAGTCTACAAACAATAAATGCTGGCAAGGGTGTGGAGAAAAGGTAATGCTTTTGCACTGTTGGTGGGAATGTAAACTGATACAGCGATGGTATGGAGATTCCTTAAAAAACTAGGAATAAAACCACCATATGACCCAGCAATCCCACTCCTAGACGTATACCCTGAGAAAACCAAAATTGAAAGAGACACATGTATCCCATTGTTCATTTACAATAGCTAGAACATGGAAGCAACCTAGATGTCCATTGACAGATGAATGGATAAAGAAGTTGCGGTACATATACACAATGGAACATTACTCAGCCATAAAATGGAACACATCTGAGTCAGTTCTAATAAGGTGGATGAACCTAGAACCTATTATACAGAGTGAAATAAGTCAGAAAGGGGAAGATAAATATCATATTCTAATGCATATATTGGGCTTCCCTCATAGCTCAGTCAGTAAAGAATCTGCCTGCAATGCAGGAGACCCAGGCTCAATTCCTTGATCAGGAAGAACCCCTGGAGAAGGAAATGGCAACCCACTCCAATATTCTTTCTTGGAAAATCCCATGGACAGAGTATCCTGGCAGCCTACCATCCATGGGGTCGCAAGAGTTGGACAAGACTTAGTGACTAAACCACCAATGCATATATACGGAATCTGGAAAAATGGTGCTGAAGAATTTATTTATAGGGCAGCAGTGGAGAAAGAGACATAGAGAATAGACTTATGGACACGGGGAGGGGGAGGAGAGGGTGAGATGTATGGAAAGAGTAACATGGAAACTTACATTACCATATTCAAATAGATAGCCAATGGGAATTTGCTGTATGGCTCAGGAAACTCAAACAGGGTTCTGTATCAATCTAGAGGGGTGGGATGCAGAGGGAGGTGGGAGGGAGATTCAAAAGGGAGGGGATATATGTTTGCCTATGGTTGAATCATGTTGAGGTTTGCCAGAAAAGAACAAAATTCTGTAAAGCAATTATCCTACAATAAAAAAAAAAAATTTTTTAAAAGCATCAATATTTTGTCACTCAGCTTTCTTTATAGTCCAACTCTCACATTCATACATGACTACTGGAAAAAACCATAGTTTTGACTAGATGGGCCTTCCTTGGAAGAAGAATATCTCTGCTTTTTAATATGCTGTCTAAGTTGGACATAGCTTTTCTTCTGAGAAGCAAGTGTCTTTTAATTTCATGTCTGCAGTCACCATCTGCAGTGATTTTGGAGCCCCCCAAAATAAAGTCTCTCACTGTTTCCATTGTTTCCTCATCTATTTGCCGTATTATGTTTACAGTTCAAGCACAGCATTTACACCTATACTTGATTTACTATATTATAAAAGTTATATTGCTGTGGTTATAATTTAAAACCTATGATAAAAAAGGGAAGTTTCTGTCAAAGGCTGGCATTGGCCTGAAGGGTTCAGATTTTGCACAATAGAAGTTTTTCCTCTGGATCCCTACCAGTACACACGAGAAGGATAACAGAACAATAAAAGCAAGGTTGCAGAACCATAGTGGTCTATCACACCAACTTCTCTATTCTCTAATGTATTACCTCATTTCATTCATTGAGTTTGCTCATTTGCTCTTCAGTTCTTAGGAGAAAGGAGAACCCACTTCCCATGATTTAAATAGCTGCCTAGAAACAACAGTCATCAACAGCAAGGGTCTCTGGCCTCTGAGAGTATGGTAAGTTAGGTTCAGTTCAGTCACTCAGTCATGTCCGACTCTTTTCGACACCATGGACTGCAGCATGCCAGGCCTCCCTGTCCATCACCAACTCCTGATGTTTACTCAAACTCATGCCCATTGAGTTGGTGATGCCATCCAACCACCTCATCCTCTGTCATCCCCTTTTCTTCCTGCCTTCAATCTTTCCCAGCATCAGGGACTTTTCAAATGAGTCAGCTCTTTGCATCAGGTGGCTAAAGTGTTGGAGTTTCAGCTTCACCATAAGGCCTTCCAATGAATATTCAGGACTGATTTCCTTCAGTGTGGAGTGGTTGGATCTCCTTGCAGTCCAAGGGACTCTAAAGAGTTTTCTCCAACACCACAGTTCAAAAGCATCAATTCTTCGGCTCTCAGCTTTCTTTATAGTCCAACTCTCACATCCACACATGACCACAGGAAAAACCATAGCCTTGACAAGACGGACTTTTGTTGGCAAAGTAATGTCTCTGCTTTTTTAATATATTGTCTTGGTTGGTCATAACTTTTCTTCCAAGGAGCAAGCATCTTTTAATTTCGTGGTGCAGTCACCATCTGCACTGATTTTGGAGCCTCCAAAAAATAAAGTCTGCCACTGTTTCCATTGTTTCCCCATCTATTTGCCATGAAGTGATGGGACCAGATGCCATGATCTTAGTTTTCTGAATGTTGAGCTTTAAGCCAACTCTTTCACTCTCCTCTTTCACTTTCATCAAGAGGCTCCTTAGTTCCTCTTCACTTTCTGCCATAAGGGTGGTGTTATCTGCATATCTGAGGTTATTGATATTTCTCCTGGAGTGTGGTAAACCTTTGGTTAAAACCTGTCTTTACCTTTTCATATTAGAAAATACAGTCACTCACATTTAGGCAGTTGTTATTTACTCTCATTAACTGATGTTTGCTTACAAATATATACATGAATATATATTTGATGTTTTTTCCACAATAATTCATATAGGAGGATAATTCTTATGATAAACACTTAAATGTAATTGAAATCAATGATATTTCTGCACTGACAGGAGTTTTCACCTTGTCTCTCTTGATTCTCTGTAAATGGGGCCAATGTAGCTAATTGCTTGCTGCTGTTTGCAACCATATTTTCCTAAGTAACACTGAAGGAGTTGTCCCTAAGCTAATTCCTTGCATCTTGAACTATACTCTAGTAGGTTGAACTAGTAGTTCTTGGGCACTGATGTGCCTCAGTACCCTGGAGTGATACAAATGGGTTAAGGGTGAGCAATATATAAAGTTCCTCTGTTTTTGGATCGAGCAAGCAGGGCCTGGAACAATCTTATGGCTTGCTGCATGTTGGGTTCTCAAAGAAAAAAGAGTCTAAAATGGAAATTGAAAATCCATTGTTTTTCAGGGAGTGATCTTGGTGCCAAGGTGAGATGGAAAAGAAGCAAGATTGAAGAGATGGCAAATTCCAGTAAAGTCTTCAGCTGGTCCTAAAGATAACTTCAGAGCTAGAATATCTTTCTGATTTGATCAAAATTGGACTGGGGGCACTGGGCCTTTATACACTTGAAACACTGAGTATGCAAACAGACAGCAGCTACATCATACATAAAAATAGAATAGTGGCCCACAACCTGCAACTATCAGCCCAAGAAGCAATCTGCTACTTGTAGCAACTAATCCAGTGAGTCAAGGCAAAAAACCTCTGTAGAAAACTTACAGACATGGCTTACAGAGAGACCCAAGAAGCTGATTCTTGTCACACACACAAAAGAAGAACACATTAGGGATATTCACTGTTCAAGTTATGACTTAAATTTTGCATTAAATTGAATATTGAAAAGCTAGAAGCTAAATAAAGATAAAAGGAACTATCCCCATGCTAAATATTTTATCTTTGATCATTCATTCACTTCCTTTTTCTTCTTGCTCTTTTCTGAATAATTTCCTCCTAACACACTTTCTAGAGTACTTCTCTTCTTATTCTGAACCTACTTTTCTCTTCCATGATTTGCATAATTAGGTTTGGGATTGAGACCAAACATGGTCTACAAATGTGTGGGAATATTGTATGTGTATTTTACTTCATATTTTATCTGATTTTAAGCAAATTTTCAGAATTCCTTCACTAGGGAAGTAATTTATTGAGAGAACATTTACACTGTGATACTAGTTCAAAAAATTGTGACCTAAGTAACCGTTAGGAGGAGCCAAAGAATGAATTTTTTCACTTGATTTCCCCTTCTCATTGAGCCTGGAAGTATGAAGCAAGAACATTGAATACTTCAATACAATTCTGAAAAGCACATTTTCTTCATTTTATTTTATGATTCAAAACAAAACTGCTGGCGGTAAAGCTCTGACTTAAAAAGTCTATCACTTTAAACTATTCTTTGCAAGATATTCCCAACCCACAAGTTATTATTTTGCTTGCAAATCCCTTATTGATGCAATGAAAATTATTTGAATAGAATACCTTCTGGGAAATTTATTCATCCTAAAAGTTTTATCCTCTTAAAGTATTGTTCTGATTATTAAAGAAAATTTATGCAAGAGAAAAAGAATTAACAAGGAAATGTATAAACAGTGATTAAAATAGGAATTGGAAAGCTAGACCTTGTGGTTTCATATCTTCGCTCAACCAGTTTTAGCTCTGTGACTCTGGGCAGGTTATTCAGACAATCTATCTTGGTTTCTTCCTCTTAAAATGGAGATAAGCATTTCAGAGTTTTTGAATAGTAAGTAAATTAATATGGATTAAATCCTAACAAAATTGCCTGGCTTGGAGTAAGGAAAAGGGCCACCACACTTTACAGCTTCAGAGGCACTATTACCAATGATTTCTACAAGATTAGCACTCTCTGGATCAGTGTAACATAGGATTTGCCCCTTGCCATCGCATTCCACACGATGCTAGTAAGCTCGAGGAAGCATAGTTTGATGTTATTGTGCTTCATGTCAGGACGACTACATGTCACGGTTCATTTGGGACAGTACTGGTTTCTGCACTATTGGTGCAACCTTTCTCTCCTGGAAGTGCTCTCGTTTGAACGATAAATTGTATAGTCACTCTATTCATGGCTGTTTAGGCAAATCTTATTAGTGTATCTCTTGAGCTCTGATGATCTATTCAAATCTCAAAGTCTATTACAGCAGTGCATGCATGCTAAGTCACTTCATTTGTGTCTGACTCTTCACCACCCTATGGACTGTATACCCCACCAGGCTCCTCTGTCCATGGGATTCTCCAGGCCAGAACTCTGGAATGAGTTGTTATGCCATTCCCCCAGAGTATCTTCCCGACCCAGGGATTGAACCTATGTGTCGTATGTCTTCTACCTTGGCAGGAGGGTTCTTTACCACTAGAGCCACATGGGAAGCCCTCTATTACAGTTAACTTTGTTAGATAATCTACTTGGCTGAATAAGATCAATTTAGTTTCTGAAAAGAAGGTCATTGATTTCGTTCTGAAGAAACCCAAATTCTTCCTTTCATTTTTGTTTTGTGTTACTTTTTCCAATGATTTATATTCTTATTTTTATTCAACTCTCTGTAAAATAGTATTTTAGCAAAGCTTCATCATGTTGCTGTTGTCTGAAGTTTTATTTTTATTTTTCACCTGAGGTTTTACCTGTGTTACCTAGTCAACTGTGGAATCAGATCAGCTGCTGTTTTCCAGACAATATGAAAACAGTCTTTGATTTCCATGTCATAGTCTATATAGAAAATTATATTTGCGTTTAAGCTTAGGCCAAAATATAGCAGGTTTGGGTGAGTCTACATGGGCTGTGTGAAAATAAGCCACTACATTTTATTTAGATTTTAAAATTATAAGGAAAGGTGCTTTTTCCTTTTTTGAAGATAAGTTTGCTTCGGTGGCTTCATTTATAAACCAGATATGCTCAATATGGTTATTCATAATCCTTCATTTTAATGGTTGACATCTGTTATAAAGGTGGAATGAATAGGTGGTAAGAAATGGCCAAAAAAGAATATCTATCATTTTTGCTTTTTATTGGCTAGAACATCTTTCTTGCCACTAACAAAAAGTTCATATAATTTAAATTTTTTAAATTGTGTTTTGAGGGTGAAATTTTCTTTTTTTGAACTGAAAAGCCTCTTTTCTTTAAATGACAAATATATTGAAATTTCTTTTGATAAACAAATGTGCTTTGATTCAAATTAGGCTTTTTGCTGTAAGATTATTTAAGTGTTGATAAAAAATTCCTCAAATATTGATTGATGTTTCTCAACTAGCTCAATATTTTGTTTTGTTGTAATTTAACTTTAATTTAACTTAATTTACTGGCTTCTTCCCAGTACTTCCCCCTAGGCACTCCTTATCACTCAATGTATGTTGAACATTAAAATAAGACTTTCTATATTTTCTTCTCTCAGCACAAAGTCATCTTTATCTTGCCTTAACCAAAACCATCTTCCAAAATGGTAACTTCCTACATATCTCTTTTAAGTAGAAGCTCTTTACTGGTTTCTCTGACTTTACTGAGAATTTTATGATTCATTTTATCTCTTCTTTTAGCATATCAATTGCATTTCTTTTTAAAAGTTTTTTTTTTTTTGCATTGTTGTCCTAGAATTTACAATATACATTTTAAATAATTGTAAGTCCATTTTGCAATAGTATTATACCACCTGATGTATTGTGAAGGTACCTTATAACAGTGTCCCCAGTTCTCTTCTCTGGTTCCTTGTAATATTACTGTCATTCATTTCTTCTGCTGCTGCTGCTGCTGCTAAGTCTCTTCAGTCGTGTCTGACTCAATGCGACCCCATAGGCGGCAGCCCACCAGGCTCCCCCATCCCTGGGATTCTCCAGGCAAGAACACTGGAGTGGGTTGCCATTTCCTTCTCCAATGCATGAAAGTGAAAAGTGAAAGTGAAGTCACTCAGTCGTGTCCGACTCTTAGTGACCCCGTAGACTGCAGCCCACCAGGCTCCTCCATCCATGGGATTTTCCAGGCAAGAGTACTGTGGTGGGGTGCCGTTGCCTTCTCCATCATTTCTTCTAGCCATATTATATAATGACTTATTGTTACTCTTATTGGTTTAAAAATGATTATATTTTCAATTATTTAGGGATAAGAAAAGTGATTTTTTTTTTTACTTCCTTTATTCACTCCTCACTGCTCTTCCTTTCTTCATGTAGATGTAAGTTTCTAACCCTCATCAGGATTTCTTTAAAAATTTCTTTTGGGGTGGCTCTTCTGGCAATGAATTCCCTCAGTTTTTCTTTTTCTGAAAAAGTCTTTATTTCTCTTTCACTTTTAAAGGATAATTTCCCTGAATGGAATTCTAGATAGACTTTTTTTTTTAATGTAAGGATTTATGCTAATTAGACTGGAAATTGAGCTGTGCTTAATGTTTGTCATAGAAATAGGTGACTTGGCCTTCAAAGTTGTCTTCAGTCCTTGTTTTTGTCACCCATATTAACTTTGAGTTTCCCTAAGTACTTCTCCTCTGAGAGACCTTGTGTCTGATTGCATTTCCAGCTGTTATCCAGTGTTATTATGTAAGCCTTGTTTTGATGTGTAAGGTTCTGGATGGCTATTATACATGATTGTTTTTCACCTTCCCAATCAGAGTCATGAAAGCCTTTCTTGGATCTTAGAGAATCTGGTGGACTTGTTGAAAGGAAAGGCCACAAAATATGGGATTTCCCCTAAAGTCATGGTCCCTCAAAGTTTCTCGTTCTCATGCAAGTCTGCACTTAGCCAACATCAAGTCTAAATTAAGGATTCACACCAGTTTATTGCTCCAGGGACTTTTCTTACAATAATTGGAACTTGACTGTGATTCTCTGAATGTTTGTCTTTCTAGATATTAGTTTTGTTTTTTGTCCTGCTACCTCAGGTCTCTGATAAGTCCAAAAAGAAGAAATCTATTTATTGCCTTGTCCAGTTTTTTCTTGTTGTAACCATGGTAGCGACAACCTAGAGGTTCTTTACATGAAGAAATTTAAACCAGAAGCTGAGACTATTACTTTTTAACCTTCTTGAAACAAATTCTATAAGTTCTTTTTCAATGGCAATATTCCCTAATGGTACTTATGGGCTTGGACATAGACCATTCAGGCTTCTCACATTTATTAACCTGTGGTCTTAAACTATTCACTTAGCTTCTCTTTTCTCAGGAATCTGATTCATAACAAGGGAACAAAGATAATAGTGCATATTTCTAGTGGCTTTTGAGTTGACTAAATAAGAAATGAAATATAATACAGTTACAATGCCTAGCACAGTGGTTTTCAGATTATGTGAGATGAATAATTTTTAAAAATGCTTAGTTTTATTACTTTATACTGAACTGCATCACAATCTCAAGTTCACATTGCTAGACCATTTCAAAAAGACCATATGTTATCCATGATGGCTATGTGGCCCACATGGATTTCATAAAAAATCATAACAACATTATCCTAGGGCTATATCCTCATATCTAATGTTCCCCATTTGTTTTTATCCCAGTTTCAATGAGCGTTGATTTTGTGCAGTTTGATATACATCTATCACATAATATATCTTGGGTCTCTTTCACTTTTATAGCATCCTCTAAAGACTTGTCATATTCCTGTATAAATATGAGGCTATGCAACCTTATTGAGATTATATTCATGTGGTTTGAATATAGATGGGAAAGTGTTTAAGGGACAACAGCCCAGGGTTGATGACTTTTTTTCCCAGTATTTTCCTAAGTTGTAAAGACTGGCTCTAAGTATTTGTGAGAACAAAAAGTTAAGGTAGACCTAGGAATATTGCATTAACAGACAGTTACTTTTAAGGAACACATTTTTTCCTGTTATCATTTTTCAACATGCACTAATTTAGCCATATGGAATAAGTTATTTGATGTCTTTGCCTGGTACATATATCAGAAAATATTAATACTGAAAAATTATTTTTATGCAGAGCAACTTTATAATGTATATGATTTTCTTAATATGCACTATCTATAGATAGTTTTGTACTGGGCCTTAAAAATTTGTAATGTAGAGAGATTACAGGGATATGAAAAAAATATGTCACTGAAATATACTCTTAAATAGTAGAAAAATCTACCTTGATGAATATTTAAAGACAAATTCTTTTTAAATTAAAAAAACATAATTATAAATTTGATATAGCTGGAAAATGTTACTAAACATTTGAATAAAGGTCTGGTGGAAGATTTTTGGTCATACTTCCTCTATGATTATATAATTAAGCCATTTAAGTTTTCTGTTGAATTTTAAAGATCAAAGTATTTTAAAATGGTTCACATATTTCCCCTTGTAAAAGGTAAAAATAATAAAGGTTTTGTTAAATGATGCTGAATATTGGCTCACTTAGGTGATGACAAAATGTTTAATTAATAAAGTTTAAAATTAAAAGTAAAATAAAAATTAACCTTTTCAAATTAATGCTTTGTTTAATTGTAACAAGCCAATTAAAATACAAATGGAAGACATTTTAAAACACAAAATACTATAACTATGAACTTCAGAGGTTCAAAGTGATCCTTGTTCTTTCCCAAGCATTGTATCTTTTATTATTGTTTGTAACTCAGGATCATATTTGGCCCTGAGAATATCTATTAGTGTCAACAGAAAAGGGTTCTTAGCATTAAGCCTTCTCTTCTAAATGGTAAAAGGTTATGCAGACTTGATTTAGTACTTTGGACAGAGCTGAAGGCTTACTTTGCACATGGTTTCAGGATGAGAATGAAAAAAGATTGAGAACAAGGATATGTCACAGTTTTTACATAAATATGGAATACCTATAGACATATATATTCAGTTCAGTTCAGTTCAGTCACTCAGTCGTGTCTGACTCTTTGTGACCCCATGAATTGCAGCACGCCAGGCCTCCCTGTCCATCACAAACTCCCGGAGTTCACTCAAACTCATGTCCATCGAGTCAGTGATGCCACCTAGCTATCTTATCCTCTGTCTCCCCC
>NW_011494960.1:1756724-1757564 GCF_000754665.1 Bison bison bison | reverse complement strand
CCAAACCTCCAGCATCAGAGTCTTTTCCAATGAGTCAGCTCTTTGCATGAAGTGGCCAAAGTATTGGAGTTTCAGCTTTAGCATCAGTCCTTCCAAAGAACACTTAGGACTGATCTCCTTTAGAATGGACTGATTGGATCTCCTTGCAGTCCAAGGGACTCTCAAGAGTCTTCTCCAACACCACAGTTCAAAAGCATCAATTCTTTGGTGCTCAGCTTTCTTCACAGTCCAACTCTCACATCCATATACCACTACTGGAAAAACCATAGCTTTGACTAGACGGACCTTTGTTGGCAAAGTAATGTCTCCACTTTTGAATAACTATCTAGGTTGGTCATGACTTTACTTCCAAGGAGTAAGCGTCTCTGAATTTCATGGTTGCAATCACCATATGATGTTGGAGCCCCAAAAAATAAAGTCTGACACTGTTTCCACTGTTTCCCCATCTATTTCCCATGAAGAGATGGGATCAGATGCCATGATCTTCGCTTTCTGAATGTTGAGCTTTAAGCCAACTTTTTCACTCTCCTCTTTCACTTTCATCAAGAGGCTTTTGAGTTCCTCTTCACTTTCTGCCATAAGGGTGGTGTCATCTGCATATCTAAGGTTATTGATATTTCTCCCGGCAATCTTGATTCCAGCTTGTGTTTCTTCCAGTCCAGCATTTCTCATGATGTACTCTGCATAGAAGTTAAATAAGCAGGGTGACAATATACAGCCTTGATGTACTCCTTTTCCTATTTGGAATCAGTCTGTTGTTCCATGTCCAGTTCTAACTGTTGCTTCCTGACCTGCATACAGATTTCTCAAGAGGCAGATCAGGTGGTCTGGTATTCCCAT
>NW_011494960.1:1755551-1756068 GCF_000754665.1 Bison bison bison | reverse complement strand
TATATCTTTCCTTTTCTCCTTTGCTTTTTGCTTCTCTTCTTTTCACAGCTATTTGTAAGGCCTCCCCAGATAGCCATTTTGCTTTTTTGCGTTTCTATTCCATGGGGATGGTCTTGATCCCTGTCTCCTGTACAATGTCAGTGGAGAAATAACTCCAGAAAGAATGACGGGATGGAGCCAAAGCAAAAAGAATACCCAGCTGTGGATGTGACTGGTGATAGAAGCAAGGTCCGATGCTGTAAAGAGCAATATTGCATAGGAACCTGGAGTGTCAGGTCCATGAATCAAGGCAAATCGGAAGTTGTCAAACAAGAGATGGTAAAAGTGAATGTCGACATTCTAGGAATCAGCGAACTAAAATGGACTGGAATGGGTGAATTTAACTCAGATGACCATTATATCTACTACTGCAGGCAGGAATCCCTCAGAAGAAATGGAGTGGCCATCATGGTCAACAAAAGAGTCCAAAATGCAGTACTTGGATGCAATCTCAAAAACGACAGAATGATCTCTGTTT
>NW_011494960.1:1754693-1755451 GCF_000754665.1 Bison bison bison | reverse complement strand
AGATTTCTCAAGAGGCAGATCAGGTGGTCTGGTATTCCCATCTCTTTCAGAATTTTCCACAGTTTATTGTGATCCACACAGTCAAAGGCTTTGGCATAGTCAGTAAAGCAGAAATAGATGTTTTTCTGGAAATCTCTTGCTTTTTCCATGATCCAGTGGATGTTGACAATTTGATCTCTGGTTCCTCTGCCTTTTCTAAAGCCAGCTTGAACATCAGGAAGTTCACGGTTCCCATATTGCTGAAGCCTGGCTTGGAGAATTTTGAGCATTACTTTACTAGTGTGTGAGATGAGTGCAATTGTGCGGTAGTTTGAGCATTCTTTGGCATTGCCTTTCTTTGGGATTGGAATGAAAACTGACCTTTTCCAGTCCTGTGGCCACTGCTGAGGTTTCCAAATTTGCTGGCATATTGAGTGCAACACTTTCACAGCATCCTCTTTCAGGATTTGGAATAGCTCAACTGGAATTCTATCACCTCCACTAGCTTTGTTTGTAGTGATGCTTTCTAAGGCCCACTTGACTTCACATTCCAGGATGTCTGGCTCTAGGTCAGTGATCACACCATCATGATTATCTGGGTCATGAAGATCTTTTTTGTACAGTTCTTCTGTGTATTCTTGCCAAGTCTTCTAATATCTTCTGCTTCTGTTAGGTCCATACCATTTCTGTCCTTTATAGAGCCCATCTTTGCATGAAATGTTCCTTTGGTATCTCTGATTTACTTGAAGAGATCTCTAGTCTTTCCCATCCTGTTGTTT
>NW_011494960.1:1746234-1754593 GCF_000754665.1 Bison bison bison | reverse complement strand
CAGAAGAAATGGAGTGGCCATCATGGTCAGACAAAAGAGTCCAAAATGCAGTACTTGGATGCAATCTCAAAAACGACAGAATGATCTCTGTTTGTTTGTTTCCAAGGCAAACCATTCAATATCACAGTAATCCAAGTCTATGCCCCAACCAGTAACGCTGAAGAAGCTGAAGTTGAAGCGTTCTATGAAGACCTACAAGACCTTTTAGAACTAACACCCCCAAAAGATGTCCTTTTCATTATAGGGGACTGGAATGCAAAAGTAGGAAGTCAAGAAACACCTGGAGTAACAGGCAAATTTGGCCTTAGAATACGGAATGAAGCAGGGCAAAGGCTAATAGAGTTTTGCCAAGAAAATGCACTGGTCATAACAAACATCCTCTTCCAACAACACAAGAGAAGACTCTATACATGGACATCACCAGATGGTCAACACCGAAATCAGATTGATTATATTCTTTGCAGCCAAAGATGGAGACGCTCTATACAGTCAGCAAAAACAAGACTAGGAGCTGACTGTGGCTCAGACCATCAACTCCTTATTGCCAAATTCAGACTTAAATTGAAGAAAGTAGGGAAAACCACTAGACCATTCAGGTATGACCTAAATCAAATCCCTTATGATTATACAGTGGAAGTGCAAAATAGATTTAAGGGCCTAGATCTGATAGATAGAGTGCCTGATGAGCTATGGAATGAGGTTCAGACATATATATTGGTTTATATTTTATTAGCTATAACATTTTTCTGAGTGTGTGAAAGCATTGGAGGAAAGTGATTTTAAAGGATTTTATTTTTCTCAAAACGTTTGAGAAATTTAAAAAGCTCATAATTTAAAAAAAAGTTTTATTTTATACAAATTACTCATTTTTAACAGTTTGAAATTTTATATCACTTTAATTAAGTGAATATAATAATCCAGGGCAAAAATGTTAATTTATGAGTAAAATATTTCACTAAAGTAACTAAGTCTAATTATACAAGGGGAATCTCAACAAACATGATCATTGTACATAGATTTCATTGGAAATTGCCTGAACCACTTAGTTAAAGAAAAGCTGAACTATATAAACATAAGCAAATTAACATTATATACCCCAGCTTTATTTAGAACACTAACTGTTGCAGTTAGCGTATCGTTAAAATTGAACTAATAATACTAAAAGTACAGGTGTGACAGCTATGAGAAAAGAGAAAATTAGTTTTCAACTTTGCAAACTAATGTTAGTATTTAATTGGTTATGCATTATGATATCAAGAATGAATAAAGAATTATCATGCAAATGAATCACAATATAATGAATCTGCCTCTGTAATCAGTTATTTGATTTTCATTAAAAACCATTTATTCTAATTTAAAGATGCTTCATTGAGCATACATTTATTGGGATTCAAAATGTAGAAAGGCAAATAAAATGGTAAAATTGCACTGTTTTAAAGGGATGAATAAAATGTAAAATTTGATAGTGGAAATACCTTAGAACTTTTTCTTTTCTTTTCTTTTCTTTTTTTAATATAAACTTATTTATTTTAGTTGAAGGCTAATTACTTTACAATGTTGTATTGGTTTTGCCATACATCAACATGAATCCACTACGGGTGTACATGTGTTCCCCATCCTGAACCCCCCTCCCACCTCCTTCCCCATCTCATCCCTCTGGGTCATCCCAGTGCATCAGTCCCGAGAATCCTGTATCATTCATCGAACCTGGACTGGTGATTCATTTCACATATGATAATATACATATTTCAATGCCATTCTCCCAAATTATCCCACCCTCCCCCTCTCTCACAGAGTCCATAAGACTGTTCTATACATCTGCGTCTCTTTTGTTGTCTCGTACACAGGGTTATTGTTACCATCTTTCTAAATTCCATATATATGTGTTAGCATACTGTATTGGTGTTTTTCTTTCTGGCTTACTTCACTCTGTATAATAGGTTCCAGTTTCATCCACCTCATTAGAACTGATTCAAATGTATTCTTTTTAATGGCTGAGTAATACTCCATTGTGTATATGTACCTCAGCTTTCTTATCCATTCATCTGCTGATGGACATCTACGTTGCTTCCATGTCCTGGCTATTATAAACAGTACAGTGATGAACATTGGGGTATACATGTCTCTTTCAATTCTGGTTTCCTCAGTGTGTATGCCCATCAGTGGGATTGCTGGGTCATATGTCAGTTCTATTTACAGTTTTTTAAGGAATCTCCACACTGTTCTCCATAGTGGCTGAACTAGTTTGCATTCCCACCAACAGTGTAAGAGGGTTCCCTTTTCTCCACACCCTCTCCAGCATTTATTGCTTGTAGACTTTTGGATCGCAGCCATTCTGACTGGCATGAAATGGTACCTCATAGTGGTTTTGATTTGCATTTCTCTGATAATGAGTGATATTGAGCATCTTTTCATGTGTTTGTTAGCCATCTGTATGTCTTCTTTGGAGAAATGTCTATTTAGTTCTTTGGCCCATTTTTTGATTGGGTCATTTATTTTTCTGGAGTTGAGCTGTAGGAGTTGCTTGTATATTTTTGAGATTAGTTGTTTGTCGGTTGCTTCATTTGCTATTATTTTCTCCCATTCTGAAGGCTGTCTTTTCACCTTGCTTATAGTTTCCTTTGTTGTGAAGAAGCTTTTAATTTTAATTAGGTCCAATTTGTTTAGTTTTGCTTTTATTTCCAATATTCTTGGAGGTGGGTCATACTGGATCCTGCTGTGATGTATGTCGGACAGTGTTTTGCCTAAGTTTTCCTCTATGAGTTGTATAGTTTCTGGTCTTATGTTTAGATCTTTAATCCATTTTGAGTTTATTTTTGGTGTATGGTGTTAGAAAGTGTTTTAGTTTCATTCTTTTACAAGTGGTTGACCAGTTTTCCCACCACCATTTGCTAAAGAGATTGTCTTTTCTCCACTGTATATTCTTGCCTCCTTTGTCAAAGATAAGGTGTCCACAGGTGTGTGGATTTATCTCTGGGCATTCTATTTTGTTCCGTTGATCTATATTTCTGTCTTTGTGCCAGTACCACACTCTGTTGATGACTATGGCTTTGTAGTAGAGCCTGAAGTCAGGTAGGTTGATTCCTCCAGTTCCATTCTTCTTTCTCAAGATTGCTTTGGTATTCAAGGTTTTTTGTATTTCCATACAAATTGTGAAATTATTTGTTCTGGCTCTGTGAAAAATACCGTTGGTAGCTTGGTAGGGATTGCGTTGAATCTATAGATTGCTTTGGGAAGTATACTCATTTTCACTATAATGATTCTTTCAATCCATGAACACTGTATATTTCTCCGTCTATTAGTGTTCCCTTTGATTTCTTTCACCAGTGCTTTATAGTTTTCTATATATAGGTCTTATTTTATTCTTTTCGTCACAATGGTGAATGGAATTGTTTCCTCACTTTCTCTTTCTATTTTCTCATTATTAGTGTATAGGAATGCAAGGGATTTCTGTGTGTTGATTTTATATCCTGCCACTTTACTATATTCATTAATTAGCTCTAGTAATTTTCTGGTGGAGTCTTTAGGGTTTTCTATGTAGAGGATCATGTCATCTGAGAACAGTGAGAGTTTTACTTCTTCTTTTCCAATTTGGATTCCTTTTATTTCTTTTTCTACTCTGATTGCTGTGGCCAAAACTTCCAAAACTATGTTGAATAGTAGTGGTGAAAGTGGGCACCCTTGTCTTGTTCCTGACTTTAGGGGAAATGTTTTTAATTTTTCACCATTGAAGATAATGTTTGCTGTGGGTTTGTCATATATAGCTTTTATTATGTTGAGGTATATTCCTTCTATTCCTGATTTCTGGAGAGTTTTTTTTTTTTTTTTCCCGTCATAAATGATGTTGCATTTTGTCAAAGGCTTTCTCTGCATCTATTGAGACAATCATATGGCTTTTCTTTTTCAATTTGTTAATGTGGTGTATTACATTGTTTGGATTGCACGTATTGAAGAATCCTTGCATCCCTGGGATAAAGCCCACTTGGTCATGATGTATGATCTTTTTAATGTGTTGTTGGATTCTGATTGCTAAAATTTTGTTAAGGATTTTTGCATCTATGTTCTTCGGTGATATTGGCCTCTAGTTTTCTTTTTTGTGTGGCATCTGAATCAGGTTTTGGTATTAGGGTGATGGTGGCCTTACAAAATGAGTTTGGAAGTTTACCTTCCTCTGCAATTTTCTGGAAGAATTTGAGTAGGATAGGTGTTAGCTCTTTAAATTTTTGGTAGAATTCAGCTGTGAAGCCGTCTGAACCTGGGCTTTTGTTTCCTGGAAGATTTCTGATTACAGTTTCAATTTCTGTGCTTGTGATGGGTGTCTTAAGATTTTCTATTTTTTCCTGGTTCAGTTTTGAAAAGTTGTACTTTTCTAAGAATTTGTTCATTTCTTCCAAGTTGTCCATTTTATTGGCATATAGTTGCTAATAGTAGTCTCTTATGATCCTTTGTATTTCTGTGTTGTCTATTGTGATCTCTCCATTTTCATTTCTAATTTTATTGATTTGATTTTTCTCCCTTTGTTTCTTGATGAATCTGGCTAATAGTTTGTCAATTTTTTTATCGTCTCAAAGAACTAGCTTTTGGCTTTGTTGATTTTTGCTATGGTCTCTTTTGTTTCTTTTGCATTTATTTCTGCCCTAATTTTTAAGATTTCTTTCTTTTTACTAACCCTGGGGTTCTTCATTTCTTCCTTTTCTAATTACTTTAGGTGTACAGTTAGGTTATTTATTTGACTTTTTTCTTGTTTCTTGAGGTATGCCTGTATTGCTATGAACCTGCCCCTTAGCACTGCTTTTACAGTGCCCCACAGGTTTTGTGTTGTTGTGTTTTCATTTTCATTCATTTCTATGCATATTTTGATTTCTTTTTTGATTTCTTCTGTGATTTGTTGGTTATTCAGCAGCATGTTGCTCAACCTCCATATGTTGGAATTTTTAATAGTTTTTCTCCTGTAGTTGAGATTTAATCTTACTGCATTGTGGTCAGAAAAGATGCTTGGAATGATTTCAATTTTTTTGAATTTACCAAGGCTAGATTTATGGCCAAGGATGTGATCTATCCTGGAGAAGGTTCCCTGTGTGTTTGAGAAAACGGTGAAATTCATTGTTTTGGGGTGAAATGTCCTATAGATATCAATTAGGTCTAACTGGTCTATTGTATCATTTAAAGTTTGTGTTTCCTTGTTAATTTTCTGTTTAGTTGATCTATCCATAGGTGTGAGTGGGGTATTAATGTCTCCCACAATTATTGTGTTATTGTTAATTTCCCCTTTCATACTTGTTAGCATTTGTCTTACATATTGCAGTGCTCCTATGTTGGGTGCATATATATTGATAATTGTTATGTTTTCTTCTTGGATTGATCCTTTCATTATGTAGTGTCCTTCTTTGTCTCTTTTCACAGTCTTTGTTTTAAAGTCTATTTTATCTGATATGAGTATTGCTACTCCTGCTTTCTTTTGGTCTCTATTTGCATGGAAAATCTCTTTCCAGCCCTTCACTTTCAGTCTTTATGTGTCCTTTGTTTTGAGGTGGGTCTCTTGTAGACAACATATGTAGGGATCTTGTTTTTGTATCCATTCAGCCAGTCTTTGTCTTTTGGTTGGGGTATTCAACCCATTTACATTTAAGGTAATTATTGATAAGTATGATCCTGTTGCCATTTACTTTATTGTTTTGGGTTCGAGTTTACACACTCATTTTGTGTTTCCTGTCTAGAGAATATCCTTTAGTATTTGTTGGAGAACTGGTTTGGTGGTGCTGAATTCTCTCAGCTTTTGCTTGTCTATAAAGCTTTTGATTTCTCCTTCATATTTGAATGAGATCCTTGCTGGGTACAGTAATCTGGGCTGTAGGTTATTTTCTTTCATCACTTTAAGTATGTCCTGCCTTTCCCTCCTGTCCTGAAGAGTTTCTATTGAAAGATCAGCTGTTATAGGCATCCCCTTGCGTGTTATTTGTTGTTTTTCCCTTGCTGCTTTTAATATTTGTTCTTTGTGTTTGATCTTTGTTAACTTGATTAATATGTGTCTTGGTGTGTTTCACCTTGGATTTATCTTATTTGGGACTCTCTGGGTTTCTTGGACTTGGGTAATAATTTCCTTCCCCATTTTAGGGAAGTTTTCAACTATTATCTCCTAAAGTATTTTCTCATGGTCTTTCTGTCTTCTTCTTCTGGGACTTCTATGATTTGAATGTTGGGGCGTTTAACATTGTCCCAGAGGTCTCTGAGATTGTCCTCATTTCTTTTAATTCATTTTTATTTTTTCCTCTATGACCCATTTATTTCTACCATTCTGTCTTCTACCTCACTAATCCTATCTTCTGCCTCTGTCATTTTGCTATTTGTTCCCTCCAGAGTGTTTTTGATTTCATTTATTGCATTATTCATTATATATTGACTCTTTTTTATTTCTTCTAGGTCCTTGTTAAAACTTTCTTGCTTCTTCTCAATCCTTGTCTCCAGGCTATTTATCTGTGATTCCATTTTGTTTTCAAGATTTTGGATCATTTTCACTACATTATCCGGAATTCTTTATCAGGTAGATTCTCTATTTCTTCCTCTTTTGTTTGGTTTGGTAGGCATTTATCCTGTTTCTTTATCTGCTGAATATTCCTCTGTCTCTTCATCTTGTTTGCATTGCTGTGTTTGGGGTGGCCGTTCTGTATTCTGGCAGTTTGTGGAGTTCTCCTTGTTGTGGAGTTTCCTCGCTGTGGGTGGGATTGTACTGGTGGCTTATCAAGGTTTCCTGGTTAGGGAAGCTTGTGTCTGTGTTCTGGTGGGTGGGGCTGGACTTCTTCTCTCTGGAGTGTAATGAAGTGTCCAGTAATGAGTTATGAGATGTCAGTGGGTTTGGAGTGACTTTGGTCAGCCTGTGTATTGGAGCTCAGGGCTATGTTCCTGTGTTGCTGGAGAATTTACTTGGTAAGTCTTGCTCTGGAACTTGTTGGCCCTTGGGTGGTGCTTGGTTTCAGTGTAGGTATGGTGGCTTTTGATGATCTCCTGACGATTAATGTTCCCTGGAGTCAGGAGTTCTCTGGTGTTCTCAGGATTTGGACTTAAGCCTCCTGCTTCTGGCTTTAAGTCTTATTTTTACAGTAGCCTCAAGACTTCTCCATCTATACAGCACTATCTAGGTTAAAGATGAAAAGTTTCTCCATGGTGAGGGACACCCAGAGAGGTTCACAGAGTTGCACAGAGAAAAGAAGAGGGAGGAGGGAGATGGAGGTGACCAGGATGAGATGAGTTGGAATCAAAAGAGGAGAGAGCAAGCTAGCTAGTAATCCCTTCCTTATGTGTGCTCCACAGTCTGGACCACTCAGAGATGTTCATGGAGTTATATAGAGAAGAGAAAAGGGAGGAAGGAGAGAGAGGTGGCCAGGAGGATAAAGCGGGGAATCAAAAGGAGAGAGACAGATCCAGCCAGTAATCAGTTCCCTAAGTGTTCTCCACTGTCTGGAACACACAAAGAGATTCACAGAGTTGAGCAGAGAAGAGAAGGGGGAGGGAGGAGATAGAGGCAACTGGCAGAGAAAAAGGAGAGTACAAAGGGAGAGAGAGCAGTGAAGCCAGTAATCTCACTCCCAAGTAAAAATGGTACTGAAGATTGGGTTCTTAAGGGTAAAAAATTGATAACAAATACCAAAAAGCAAAGATTAAAAATCTAGAGTAGAGGTTGGATTTTCAAAAATACAATATTAAGAAAAAGAGAGGAAAAAAAAAAAAACCCAAAGGCACAAAAATTATAAAATATGTATATATGAAGTTTGCTTTAAAAAATAGGGTCTCTCTTTTTTGCAAAGTAATGGTAGGTTATAAAAATGAAAATTAAAGGAGTAATAGAGGACTTAAAATTTTTAAAAAATTAAAAAATGATAGTAGAAATAGTAAAAATATATGTAGGAGTTTCTCTGGTGTTTTTGTGGGCAGTGTGGGGTCAGTTCATTTTCGGATAGTTCCTTGATCTGGCTTATATTTCTCAAGATCTATAGGCCCCTTCCTATGTGGTTGGTACTATCTACAGGGTTTTAATCTATTGCACTTGTCACTTCCAAGGAGGGTCCCTCTGTTTTAGCTTCTTGTGTTTGCTGGTCTCTTCAGTGTCTAATTTCCACCCTGGCACAAGGGGGCGGTGGTGGACACTTTTTTAGGCTCACTTGTTCAGTTGTGCTGTGGGGAGGGATCAGATCAGATCAGATCAGATCAGTCGCTCAGTCGTGTCCGACTCTTTGCGACCCCATGAATCACAGCACGCCAGGCCTCCCTGTCCATCACCAACACCCGGAGTTCACTCAGACTCATGTCCATCGAGTCAGTGATGCCATCCAGCCATCTCATCCTCTGTCGTCCCCTTCTCCTC
>NW_011494960.1:1739036-1746134 GCF_000754665.1 Bison bison bison | reverse complement strand
CTCTGTCGTCCCCTTCTCCTCCTGCCCCAAATCCCTCCCAGCATCAGAGTCTTTTCCAGTGAGTCAACTCTTCACATGAGGTGGCCAAAGTACTGGAGTTTCAGCTTTAGCATCATCCCTTCCAAAGAAATCCCAGGGCTGATCTCCTTCAGAATGAACTGGTTGGATCTCCTTGCAGTTCAAGGGACTCTCAAGAGTCTTCTCCAACACCACAGTTCAAAAGCATCAATTCTTCAGCACTCAGCCTTCTTCACAGTCCAACTCTCACATCCATACATGACCACAGGAAAAACCATAGCCTTGACTAGACGGACCTTTGTTGGCAAAGTAATGTCTCTGCTTTTGAATATGCTATCTAGGTTGCAGGAACACTGCAAATAACACTGGCTTGTGCTCACAATGTCTCAGCCGCTCTGGGTTTGCCCCTGCTCACAGCGTGTATGCTTTCCCTGTCTACAATGCTTAGGCTCTAGGTTGCTCTCCCAGGAACTGTCTGAGGCTGGCCCTGGGTTGTATGCACTTCCCAGGCCTAAGCCGCTCAGGTTCAAGTATTCGGGTAGTCCTCAGAGGTGCAGACTTGGTTGGACCTGCGTTTTGTGCCCTTCCCAGATCCGAGCAGCTCAGGTGACAAGGTTTTTGGCGAGCACGGGCACTGTGACTTATTGCCTCCCCTCTCCCTACCGCTCGGTTTTCTGGGTATACAACAAGCGCACCTTCGTAGGCGGATGTTGACCCGTCCAGAATCCCAAGAAGTCTTGGTTAGCAACGAAGCCTGCTTGCAGTTTGGTAGATAATGCCTCTCTGGGTCCGCAATTGCCTCGTTTCGGCTCTGGGTGCCCTCGCCTGCCTGTCACCGGTGGAGGATTTGCCGGTCTGCAGCCGGCGAGCTCTGTTCAGTCCTTTGTTCTGTGAGCGGGCCTGACAGTGTCTTAGGTTAGGGCTTTTTGCGTAGCTCTAGTCAGTCCTTTGTTCTGTGAATGGGCCTGGCAGTGTCTTAGGTTATGGCTTTTCGCTTTTCCCACAGTCTGGTTTGCTAGTCCAAGTTAGTTCCCTCAGATTGCCCTCAGGGCATTCAGGCAGGGTCCTTACTCTAAGCAATGCAGCCCGCGCCTCCCTGCCCAGCCCCCGCTTGCTAGTGATGAATGCAGGCGTCTGTGCTGCTTCTGCACTGGGAGTTACCCTTGGGCATGTAATCTGTGGGGTTTAATTATTTATTATTTTTCCTCCCGGCTATGTTGCCCTCTGTGGTTCCAAGGCTCGCCACAGACTCAGCAGTGAGAGTGTTTCCTGGTGTTTGGAAACGTCTCCCTTTTTAAAGACTCCTTTCCCAGGATGGAGCTCCATCCCTATCTGTTTTGTCTCTCTTTCTATCTTTTATATTTTTTCCTACCTCCTTTCGAAGACAGTGGGTACTTTTCTGGGTACCTGATGTCCTCTGCTGGCATTCAGAAGTTGTTTTGTGGAATTTTCTCAGCGTTCAAATGTTCTTTTGATGAATTTGTGGGGGAAAAAGTGATCTCCCCATCCTATTCCTCTGCCATCTTCAGAACTTTATTTTTTGTATCATATAAATGATGTTTAGAGTTGGAAGTGTTTTTGAAATCATGTATTCTTTTCTTGCAGAGTAAATGCCTCCTAGCCTAACAACTTATCAGTGTCTCTAGATGTAAATACAGTTTGCACAGTCCCCTTTTCACGAATTTTCCACTGACTACAATGTGTAGGTTTTCTTTCTGAAAAAATTAATTGAATGTAATTCATTGAAAATAATTCATTGAATATAATTAAAATATCTTTCTACTTTCTGTTGAATTCTATGGTAGTAATATTCATCTTCCTTCTGATCGGAATTGGTTCTAATTAGAAAGAAAGGCAGTTTAAGAACTTTTCAAGTGCAAATCTATTCTTTTCCAGAAGCCTAGAAACCTCATTTTCAGACTGCTTCAGTAAATAAAAAAATAGAATTAGAAAACATGATTTAGTCTAATATAATGTAATGTATCTAATGAAGTGATTTGAAAATGTCTAAAACTATTCATAATACTATATTCATAATACATATTCAGAATAACTGATTCATTGGAAAAGACCCTGATGCTGGGAAAGACTGAAGGCAGGAGGAGAAGGGGATGACAGAGGATGAGATGGTTGGATGGCATCACTGACTCAATGGACATGGGTATGAATAAGCTCCAGGAGTTGGTGATGGACAGGGCAGCCCTGTGTGCTACAGTCCATGGGGTTGCAAAGAGTTGGACATGACTGAGTGACTGAAGTGAATGAAGTGATTCATAATGCAAAGTGAGTGTTGTCACATGCAAAGAATATTAATAGAGTAAAATTTTAATGCACCTTTTCAGAACTTCTTTGTATTTAGAATAAATTTAATTAAATGTTTTCTATATTTCCATTTAATTCTCAATTGGCTCTCAGGTTTTCCCAACAAATTAAAAGATGAACAAAACTAGCATTAACTCAGAATTTTTAAATTACACCTCCAAATTATCCTGACTGTTTTACAATAAAATCATTGACATCGTGATTAATATTTCCAAAGGGAATTGTAGAGATAAAATATTCTCTAATGTTTTAAGGACACACACACACACACACACACACACACACTAACAAAAGCAATAATAGCAAATAGTAAACAGAAATTCTCTCTCTCTCTCTTTTTTTTTTTTTTTGAGATGCTAAACAAGAGTTTGTAATATTCACCCCTGATAATGAGATTTTCACTTTTTTGAAGGTGAACAAATGAGCTTGAATGTATTGCTGTTTCAATAAGAAGCAACAAATGCTAAACAAAAACAAACTGGGATAGGAGTACAAGGGGGAACCAAGATTGAGATTCTGTTTATCTCTATTGCAACCTGACTAGAGTTGGATGGAGAAACTGGAAAATTTAGGTATACATTCAGTCCTCCCTTGCCTTTGCATGCCTCTCTTCTTCCTTATGTATCTCATTCTCATTTTTCTAAGAACTGGATTTCTTTGCAAGAGCCAGGAGATATCTGAATTATGGCTCAAAAAATTAATCACTGTAGTTCTCATTTTTTACAGAGACTAAGTGATGATCACTTCTGGAGAGAGATGTTTCTTGGTTAATTGAATCAGTTGCCTGCTCTGTTAATCATTTACGAAAAATGGGGTGAAATTATGTGGTAAATATCTGACTTCTTGGAGGCATATCTTTGTCTTTATGGAGTGGATGATTTCTAGATAATGAGTGATGGCTCCTGGACTTAATTGAAAAGAATATGTATCATGAATATTTTTTCCCACAGTTAGGAGGATAAAGTTCAATACAAAAACAATGTTAAAGAAATAATTTTGAATAGATAACTTTTTAGAATAATAGATATCTTCCCAGGTGGTGCTAATGGTAAAGAACCCAAATAATAACTAATTTCCCACCCACCATTCTGTATTTGTGGAGGAATATTTTGTTAACCATACTAATTTATGGAGGGACAATATATAATAATAATTCCATTTAGTGAACTCTTATTCCAGGCTTCCCTGGTGGCTTGGATGGTAAAGAGTCTGCCTGCAATGTGGGAGACCCAGGTTCGATCCCTGGATTGGGAAGATCCTCTAGAGAAGGAAATGGAAACCCACTCCAGTACCCTTGCCTGGAAAATCCCAGGGACAGAAGAGCCTGGTATGCTACAGTCCATGGGGTCACAAAGAGTCAGACACAACTCAGGGACTTCACTTTCCTTTATTCCATGTCAGACTAAAACTATGCACGTCAGAGTACTACACATATAATCAATTGAACTAACCATATAATTGTTTCATTGAATGTCTCATTCATCAAGCACTGTCCAAAGATCTGAATTTAGCTACACGAGAAATCTAACTGAAACTGGTGAAAGTTCACAAACGTAAATGAAGGGTGCTGTGGGAAAGTAGGGCCAGGGAGTTGACCCTTTTTAATACAGTAATCCCATTACCTAGCACTACAGATGAGTTATCTGACATTTAGCACTATTATTTCCCCAGTGTTCTGGAAGGGTAGGGCAGAGCCTGAATTAGAAGTCAAGTATTTCTGATTCAGAAGTTCTTGCTTTGTTATAAAGAGGAGATAATAAAATTTGGAAGTTGCTGTGATGCACACAAAATCAAACAAATGATTATTTCTGGCATAGACTAGACCTCAGTGTTTGTTGATTTTGAATCACATGATTTCTCTTGCTGTGCATTTCCTCTACAGAAACAGATGAAAAAAATGCAGGAAGAGTGGGTTCAGCTTTCTTATGAACTAAACTACCAAGAAGTGCCAAATCAATTTAGTTTTTGTTACCAGCAGAGGCAGAAAAACTTCAAATTCACACTTTTCTTTGGATTTACATTTCTGAGAAAAAATCAGTTTCTTGTAAAAGTGATGTTATCAGAGATGGAATATTTTCAACTTTACTAATGCAGAGACATTTAAGGGAAGAAAGGCTTGATATATTTTAAAAATAAGATTCATTTCAGTGTCGCTTCACAAATAAAGTAAGAAATGTCTTTGTTTAAAAAAAAATCTTTTGATTTTGTATGTCTTTTACAATAAGAAATTGGTGTACTAACATCTGCCATTTTCATTGCTGAGCATAATCTAAAACTTAAATTACTGTATGAAGTATGAAATAATTATTCTCTTATTCTCTATGAAATAACTGAGATGTTAATTAGATGGCATATTTCTTATATAATTTCAGAATTTCATATTTCTTCCTGTTTATTTTGGGTGGAGAGAAGTTCTGTTTTAAATTCTTAAGATTGTTTATCTTAATAAATCACTTTATAGCAACTTGGTAATAGCTACTTTGTTTGCTCACTCAATTGTGTCCGACTCTTTGTGACGCCATAGACTGTATTCTGCCAGGCTCCTGTGTCCATGGAATTTCCTGGCAAGACTATTGGAGTGGGGTTCCATTTCCTACTCCGGAGGATCTTCTGACCCTGGGATGGAACTACGACTCTTGAATCACCTGCGTTGGCAGGCAGATTCTTTACCACTAGCGCCACCTAGGAAGCCCCAGGTAACAGCTACTGATGCTGCTGCTGCTGCTGCTAAGTCGTTTCAGTCGTGTCCGACTCTGTGCGACCCCATAGATGGCAGCCCACCAGGCTCCCCCGTCCCTGGGATTCTCCAGGCAAGAACACTGGAGTGGGTTGCCATTTCCTTCTCCAATGCATGAAAGTGAAAAGTGAAAGTGAAGTTGCTCAGTCGTGTCTGACTTTTAGCGACTAGTAATAGCTAAAATTTATTTGAGAAGTTATCACATGCTCACTAACGCCTCAGTTACTAAAGCTACAACTAAGGATTATACTGACCCAATATTTTAAAAAGAACACACATGTATTTCAAAATATTACTGAATCTATGCATTCACAATAATTTTACTCTTTAGTAATAAAAAAGGAGAAACTGTAAAGATGGAAGAGTTGGTTGCTCAGTTATTTCAGACTCTATGAGACCCTGTGAACTGTAGCCTGCCAGGATCCGCTGTCCACAGAATTCTCCAGGCAAGAATACTGGAGTGGTTTGCCATTCCCTCACCTGAAAATTGTCCTGACCCAGGGATCGAACTCGGGTCTCCTGAATCTCAGGCAGATTCTTTACCATCTGAGCCACCAGTTTACCTAGTTTCCCTCTCAGTGATTCATTATTTCTTAGTGAATTTTATTGATAATTTCTGCCTGACTTTACACTCTGTGTGTAATGACATAATTTATTCTACAATCACAAAGTTTACTATGGGACGTTAATAAATATTTGAATACTTCAAAATATAATAATAAAAAGCAATAAGCTATATTTAGGGATCTTACAAATTCTCATAATTTTAACTTGAATATTGAGACTATCATAATATCTGGTCTTTTTAAATCATATTTTATATGATACATTTATCATACTTTTAATTATGTAATGTATGTAAGTCACACATGGTTTACATATATTACATTATTTTATATAGTATATGACTACATATATTATGTCAGTTTAGTTCAGTTGCTCAGTCTTATCCAACTCATTGCGATTTCATGGACTATAGCATGCCAGGCTTCCCTGTCCATCATCAACTTCCAGAGCTTACTCAATCTCATGTCCAGTGGATTGGTGATGCCACCCAACCATTTCATCCTCTGATGTCCCCTTTTCCACCTTCAATCTTTCTCAGCATCAGGGTCTTTTCCAGTGAGTCATTACTTTGCATCAGGTGGCCTAAGTATTGGAGTTTCAGCTTCAGCATCAGTCCTTCCAATGGATATTCAGGACTGATTTCCTTTAGGATTGACAGGTTTGATCTCCTTGCAGTCCAAGGGACTCTCAAGAGTCTTCTCCAGCACCACAGTTCAAAAGCATGACTTCTTCAGCACTCAGCTTTATTTATAGGCCAACTCTCTCATCCTTACATGATTACTGGAAAAGCCATAGCTTTGACTAGTTGGAACATTGTTGGTAAAGTAATGTCTCTGCTTTGTACTATGCTGTCTAAGTTGGTGATAGCTTTTCTTCCAAGGAGCAAGTGTCTTTCAATTTAATGGCTGCATTCATCATCTCCAGTGATTTTGGAACCCCCCCCACAAAAACAAAAAAAAACAAAACAAAAAGCTTGAATCAAGATGGCCAGGAGAAATCTCAATAACCTCAGGTATGCAGATGACACCACACTTATGGCAGAAAGTGAAGAACAAAAGAGCCTCTTGATGAAAGTGAAAGACGAGAGTGAAAAATTTGGCTTAAAACTTAACATCCAGAAAACCAAGATCATGGCATCCGGTCCCATCACTTCATGGCAAATACATGGGGAAAAAATGGAAACATATATAATTATATATATTAACTATACTGCATTATACGTATTGTATTAAATATGCCTGCATAGTCGTATTTGACTCTTTGCAACCCTATGGACTGTAGCACACTCGGCTCCTCTGTCCATGGGATTTTCTATGCAAGAATATGGTCGTCTGTTGTCATTTCCTCCTCTGGGAGATCTTTGAAACACAGGATCAAACCCACATTTCCTGTGTGTCCTGCATTGGCAGGCAGATTCTTTTTTTTTTTTTTTTTTTTTTTTTTTTTTTTTTTTA
>NW_011494960.1:1738384-1738885 GCF_000754665.1 Bison bison bison | reverse complement strand
ACCCTATGGACTGTAGCACACTCGGCTCCTCTGTCCATGGGATTTTCTATGCAAGAATATGGTCGTCTGTTGTCATTTCCTCCTCTGGGAGATCTTTGAAACACAGGATCAAACCCACATTTCCTGTGTGTCCTGCATTGGCAGGCAGATTCTTTTTTTTTTTTTTTTTCTAATTTTATTTTATTTTTAAACTTTACATAATTGTATTAGTTTTGCCAAAGATCAAAATGAATCCGCCACAGGTATACATGTGTTCCCCATCCCGAACCCTCCTCCTTCCTCCCTCCCCATACCATCCCTCTGGGCCGTCCCAGTGCACCAGCCCCAAGCATCCAGCATCGTGCATCGAACCTGGACTGGCAACTCGTTTCTTACATGATATTTTAGATGTTTCATTGCCATTCTCCCAAATCTTCCCACCCTCTCCCTCTCCCACAGAGTCCATAAGACTGTTCTATACATCAGTGTCTCTTTTGCTGTCTCGTACACCGGGTTATTGCT
>NW_011494960.1:1735109-1738260 GCF_000754665.1 Bison bison bison | reverse complement strand
AGCCATTCTGACTGGTGTGAAATGGTACCTCATAGTGGTTTTGATTTGCATTTCTCTGATAATGAGTGATGTTGAGCATCTTTTCATGTGTTTGTTAGCCATCTGTATGTCTTCTTTGGAGAAATGTCTATTCAGTTCTTTGGCCCATTTTTTGATTGGGTCGTTTATTTTTCTGGAGTTGAGCTGTAGGAGTTGCTTGTATATTTTTGAGATTGGTTGTTTGTCAGTTGCTTCATTTGCTATTATTTTCTCCCATTCTGAAGGCTGTCTTTTCACCTTGCTAATAGTTTCCTTTGATGTGCAGAAGCTTTTAAGGTTAATTAGGTCCCATTTGTTTATTTTTGCTTTTATTTCCAATATTCTGGGAGGTGGGTCATAGAGGATCCTGCTGTGATGTATGTCGGAGAGTGTTTTGCCTATGTTCTCCTCTAGGAGTTTTATAGTTTCTGGTCTTACGTTTAGATCTTTAATCCATTTTGAGTTTATTTTTGTGTATGGTGTTAGAAAGTGGTCCAGTTTCATTCTTTTACAAGTGGTTAACCAGAATATCTGGTCTTTTTAAATGGAAAAGTTTTTAATGCTGAATTAAATTAGAATATAGCATGTGCAGGGAGAAGGCAATGGCAACCCCCTCCAACACTCTTGCCTGGAAAATCCCATGGATGGAGGAGCTTGGTAGGCTGCAGTCCATGGGGTCGCACAGAGTCGGACACGACTGAAGCGACTTGGCAGCAGGTAGCAGCATAGCATGTGCAAGAAAGTCAAGCACTTGCAGTTATTCCAAGATTAATCAAATAATGGAGATTATCATGTTATATTTTCTTATGGTATTACAAAGAGATGGATACCATATACAGACATTTAAAAAATAATCAAATGTTAGAAACAGACAAAATAATCCAAACTTTTTCTTGTAAGGGTTTACTCCAATCTTTATGTACTGTATTCTTTTTTCCAAATAGCACTTTTCTGTCTTGTCTGAGACTTTAAGTGAATTAGATAGTATGAAATAGTAGCCTTTGGAAGGTCAGTAATTTAACTTATTGCTGTTTACTTTTACAGATTTGAACCATGTGCACTGTGAAACATATAAGCAAAAGTCACTAAGCCAGTGGAATAAACTCTCCTGAGAATGGGGAGAAGGTAGGTTCATTGGGTTTAGTTTCATTACTGGAGAAGGAAATGGCAACCCACTCCAGTGTTCTTGCCTGGAGAATCCCAGGGACGGGGGAGCCTGGTGGGCTGCTGTCTATGGGGTCGCACAGAGTCGGACATGACTGAAGTGACTTAGCAGCAGCAGCAGCAGCAGCTTCATTACACTTCACAGATAGTGAGTTTTCTTTTGTTGTTGCTGTTGTTTTTTACACAAATTGAAGATCTGTGTAACTTTACGGTTGTCAGATGATGGTAGCATTTTTTTTTTTTTTTAGTTAAGACATGTACTTTTTTTTTAATTTAATGCTTTTGCACATTCAATATACTACAGTGTAGCATAAACATAACTTTTACATGCACTGGAAAACTAAATAAGTTTGTGTGACTTGTTTTGTTGTGCTATTCACTTTATTTCAGTGATCTGAAACCAAACATGAACTACTCTCTGAGGTGTGGCCAATTAAAATTGCTGGGGCTAAAAAACAAACAAAAAAATCATCCAACTGCAGCACTTACTAGCTCTGGAAATTCAGGCAAGTTAGTAAACCTCTCAGCAGTTAAGTTTCCTCACCTGGGAAGTTGGAGTACTACTATTACTACTACCAATGTCTTTGTTGTTTCTTAATGGTTGATTCTATAGTGGGAATTTAATGTTATAAAAGCTGATAGTACTTCATAATTTTTATTGCATATTTTTTATTTATTGCATAATTACATTCTCTGTATAGTTCTGTTTTCTATATTCATTGTTGCAGATTTCTTAACTTCTTTCAAAAGATTAGATACAGGTCCTATAATGAAATTCAAAAAAAAAAGAAGGAAACATGTAGAGGTAGCTACACATGTGAATAAAATGTAAAGATCTCAATTATTAAATCAGTTTACCCATTGTGCTTTCTCTTCTTTTGAAAAAACTTCTCAGTTTCAGTTTCAAATACTTTCAGTGAGATTTTGATTAACCATTGTGCCAAATTTGTGTTACATAAATAATAAGTAACACAAATGTGATAATAACTGAAATTATAGCAAGTATTTATAGAGAGTCAGACAATCTGTATGTCTCTATATTTGCCTACTTTACACATTTTCATTAATTGAATGAAGTATCTTGATGGAAAAGAAATGCAAAAAAGCAAAATGGCTGTCTGGGGAGGCCTTACAAATAGCTGTGAAAAGAAGAGAAGCAAAAAGCAAAGGAGAAAAGGAAAGATATAAACATCTGAATGCAGAGTTACAAAGAATAGCAAGAAGAGATAAGAAAGCCTTCTTCAGTGATCAATGCAAAGAAATAGAGGAAAACAACAGAATGGGAAAGACTAGAGATCTCTTCAAGAAAATCAGAGATACCAAAGGAATATTTCATGCAAAGATGGGCTCAATAAAGGACAGAAATGGTATGGACCTAACAGAAGCAGAAGATATTAAGAAGACATGGCAAGAATACACAGAAGAACTGTACAAAAAAGATCTTCACCATCCAGATAATCACGATGGTGTGATCACTGACCTAGACCAGACATCCTGGAATGCGAAGTCAAGTGGGCCTTAGAAAGTATCACTACGAACAAAGCTAGTGGAGGTGATAGAATTCCAGTTGAACTATTCCAAATCCTGAAAGATGATGCTGTGAAAGTGCTGCACTCAATATGCCAGCGAATTTGGAAAACTCAGCAGTCGCCAAAGGACTGGAAAAGGTCAGTTTTCATTCCAATCCCAAAGAAAGGCAATGCCAAAGAATGCTCAAACTACCGCACAATTGCACTCATCTCACACACTAGTAAAGTAATGCTCAAAATTCTCCAAGCCAGGCTTCAGCAATATGTGAACCGTGAACTTCCTGATGTTCAAGCTGGTTTTAGAAAAGGCAGAGGAAACAGAGATCAAATTGCCAACATCCACTGGATCATGGAAAAAGCAAGAGAGTTCCAGAAAAACATCTATTTCTGCTTTATTGCTGTGCCAAAGCCTTTGACTGTGTGGATCACAATAAACTGTG
>NW_011494960.1:1728123-1734783 GCF_000754665.1 Bison bison bison | reverse complement strand
ACACCACCCTTATGGCAGAAAGTGAAGAGGAACTCAAAAGCCTCTTGATGAAAGTGAAAGTGGAGAGTGAAAAAGTTGGCCTAAAGCTCAACATTCAGAAAATGAAGATCATGGCATCCGGTCCCACCACTTCGTTGGAAATAGATGGGGAAACAGTGGAAACAGTGTCAGACTTTATATTTTGGGGCTCCAAAATCAATGCAGATGGTGATTGCAGCCATGAAATTAAAAGACGCTTACTCCTTGGAAGAAAAGTTATGACCAACCTAGATAGCATATTCAAAAGCAGAGACATTACTTTGCCAACAAAGGTCCGTCTAGTCAAGGCTATGGTTTTTCCTGTGGTCATGTATGGATGTGAGAGTTGGACTGTGAAGAAGGCTGAGTGCCGAAGAATTGATGCTTTTGAACTGTGGTGTTGGAGAAGACTCTTGAGAGTCCCTTGGACTGCAAGGAGATCCAACCAGTCCATTCTGAAGGAGATCAGCCCTGGGATTTCTTTGGAAGGAATGATGCTAAAGCTGAAACTCCAGTACTTTGGCCACCTCATGCGAAGAGTTGACTCACTGGAAAAGACTCTGATGCTGGGACGGATTTGGCGCAGGAGGAGAAGGGGATGACAGAGGATGAGATGTCTGTATGGCATCACTGACTCGATGGATGTGTGTCTCAGTGAACTCCGGGAGTTGGTGATGGACAGGGAGGCCTGGCGTGCTGCTATTCATGGGGTCGCAAAGAGTCGGACACGACTGAATGACGAATCTGATCTGATGAGCTACATATCCATATTATAAAAGAGAAAACTGCAGTTTAATTAACTATTACAGAGTAAGGGGAAAAGTATTGAAATTTCAAACTACTAGGATCTAAATACCTTTCCCTCTTCTTTATTTATATAAACATATTTCACAAGTTAGATCCGCATAAGTTGACAAACTCCCTTTTATGTGTTTTGGATAAAAATAATAGAAGTTCTGTTTTTTCATTTTTTTAAGTGCAATATAAAAATTCACATCTACTATGAAAAAGAAAATTCCATGGACGGAGAGCCTGGTAGGCTGCAGTCCATGAGGTCGCTAAGGGTCGGGCACGACTGAGCAACTTCATTTTCACTTTTCGCTTTCATGCATTGGAGAAGGAAATGGCAACCCACTTCAGGGTTCTTGCCTGGAGAATCTCAGGGACGGGGGAGCCTGGTGGGCTGCCGTCTATGGGGTCGCACAGAGTCGGACACGACTGAAGCGACTTAGCAGCAGTAGCAGTATGAAAAAGAAACAGATGGATAACTATAGGCAAAAACACAGAATCTTGACACTAAGTTAATTATGCTAAGTATTTAATTTTTTTGGATTAGAAACATTGTCTTTATGAAATAGTCATTGTTCAATTCAATTATTTAAAAACAAAAGAGTTTTAATAAAATGGTCATATAAAATTGTCTTAAATTACATTTTCTGGAACCTAAATATTAGGAACATAAAACAGCGCATGATTTAGAACTCACCCTGATATGATGTTTATTTCAGTTTATTCAAATAAGTACCAAATGTTTTTAAAAGTAGATTCTTTTTATGCTAAGTTTGCATTTTACATCAAACTTGTGAATAAATCTGAAATTATTTTCAATGCTTTATTTTCATATAAATTCAGAAGTATTTTCCACATGATTATGAAGATAGATTTTTAGATTAACTTGTAGCTATTGATTCTATTTAAATGTACGTGTGCTAATGCATTTTAGCTTTGCAGCAATAGATTTTTAGAAATATAATTTCTGGATTTTTGCATTCTTAAAATTATGAATTGGTGTTTTCCTAATAGATGCTTCAATTTAGTGGACTAATATGATTTGGCAATAAGAATTATGTAAATATTCTTGAACTTTGGTGCTGTCACTTTTTATTGATAGGTACATTAAAAGGGCTTGCTTTAGTGTCTTTCATACTATGTAATTTAGTTTGTGCAAAACAGAACAGAATAACTTATGAGAAATAAAAACCATTTTACTTATAATTCTGTTTCAGGGTGAGATGGGCTAAGCTGGTGTCAGACTGTCACTCCCACCAAGAATATCACACAAGTGGTATAGAACAGAAAATTATTTGTATTTGTATAATGGTTCAGTGATGAAGAAATACAAATTTACTGGAAGGTCAAGAACCTCAAAGAGGTGCACTTAATTCTGTAGCTACCCCGGACACCAGGGGATTTGCCAATTTTGCTTATTCTCTGTGGTTGAGAATCAAATTTGCAGAAAAAGAACAATGCTTTTTGAAGACCTTGGCACATACCTGGAATGTGATTAAAGATTACCTCTCTTGAGGCTATTCTGAGGGTAATGATTTCTGGAATGTGCTGAGTACAAAGATTCTCAATTATTATGATACAACCAAGTGACATGGGGATGTGGATATATGCAAGAAGAGTATTCATTACAATCTCAAAAGCAGAAACTCGTGGGGCAGGGATGGGGGGAAAGCTTCTCTCTATATTAAGTGGGAGAGTGAAGGGTTTGGAGAAGAATGAAGACTCAGACAGAATGGCATTGCACTGGAGTGTTTATGGATCCTCCATCCAGCAAAGAAGAAAAGGAAAAACAACTCGGCCTGATCTTATAAGAGTTTTATTAAGATATAATTCACATACATATAATTCATTCAATTAGATTGTACAGTTCAACAGTTTCAGTATTTCACTTAATTGTGTAACCTACACCACAAATTGCACTCATCTCACATGCTAGCAAAGTAATGCTCAAAATTCTCCAAACCAGGCTTCAACAGTATGTGAACCATGAACTTCCAGATGTTCAAGCTGGATTTAGAAAAGGCAGAGGGATCAGAGATCAAATTGCCAACATCTGTTGGATCATCAAAAAAGCAAGAGAGTTCCAGAAAAACATCTATTGCTTTACTGACTATGCCAAAGCCTTTGACTGTGTAGATCACAACAAACTGGAAAATTCTGAAGGAGATGGAAATACCCGACCATCTGACCTCCTGAGAAACCTGTATACAGGTCAAGAAACAACGGTTAGAATTGGACATGGAACAAGAGACTGATTCCAAATCTGGAAAGGAGTATGTCAAGGCTGTATATTGTCACTCTGCTTATTTAACTTATATGCAGAGTACATCATGAGAAACACTGGGCTGATGAAGCACAAGCTGGAATTGAGATTGCCAGGAGAAATATCAATAAACTCATATATGCAGATGATACCACACTTAGGCAGAAAGTGGAGAAGAACTAAAGAGCCTCTTGATGAAAGTGAAAGAAGAGTGAAAAAGCTGACTTAAAGCTCAACATTCAGAAAACAAAGATCATGGCATCTGGTCTCATCATTTCATGGCAACTGGTTGGGGAAACAATGGAAACAGTGGTAGACTTTTTATTTTGGGGCTCCAAAATCACTGCAGATGGTGACTGCAGCCATGAAATTAAAAGACGCTTGCTCCTTGGAAGGAAGTTATGACTAACCTAGACAGCATAATAAAAAGGAGAGACATTACTTTGCCAACAAAGGTCCATCTAGTCAAGGCTATGGTTTTTCCAGTTGTCATATATGGATGTGAGAGTTGGACTATAAAGAAAGCTGAGCATCAAAGAATTGATGCTTTTGAACTGTGGTGTTAGAGAAGACTCTTGAGAGTCCCTTGGACTGCAAGGAGATCCAACCAGTCCAACCTAAAGGCAATCAGTCCTGAATAGTCATTGGAAGGATTGATGCTAAAGCTGAAGCTCCAATACTTTGGTCACCTGATGGGAAGAACTGACTAAAGACCTTGATGCTGGGTCTTTTGAAGACCCAGAGGTGGGAAGAGAAGGGGACGACAGAGGATGAGATGGTTGGATGGCATCACCAACTCAATGGACATGAGTTTGAGTAAACGCTGGGAGTTGGTGATGGACAGGGAGGCCTGGTGTGCTGCAGTCCAGGGGGTTGCAAAGACTGAGTGACTGAACTGACACCACAGATAATTCTGACATCATTTAGACATAACCAGTGTGTCGAGTGGAGAAGGAAATGGCAATCCACTCCAGTATTCTTGCCTGGAAAATCCCATGGATAGAGAAGCTTGTGGGATACAGTCCATGGGGTCACAAAGAGTCGGACATGACTAAGCATTTACAAAATGTCTCAAGATATAATTAAATAACATATATACAAATCACTCAATAAATTATCCTGCTCCTATTAAATAGTGCTTATTTACTATTGTTAAATAATAGCCACATATTGTTACTCAAGTAAATTATAAGTGACAGAAATTGTGTGAACTGTCCCAACAGTGATCTGAACCTATGACTGTCACAGTCATTAAATTTGGAACAGAGTTGTTGACCTGCCTCAAATACTGTTCAGCAAAACATCAAATCTAAGGAACTAGCTAAATTGACAGCATATCCATGGACAAAGTGGCTGAATACTAAGAATTATTCCAGCAGCAGAGGTGGAAGATGAGACAGCCACTCAGGTTCTCATATATCTTCCTAACAATCCAAGAGCCTCTTCTGACCTGTCCCTTAACATGCTAGAGATAAAAGCTTTCCCAGTGCTCTTTCTCAGCAAAGCTCTCTGGTCTTTCAATCTCAAATGTGAGAAGAGACAAATGCAGCTGCCCACATTCAATGTCTATGGCTTAAAATGTTTGACACCTTCTTTAGAGCACTGGCTACTGAAAAATCTCAGTGGAATGCAGGACACAAAATTACATAAATTTCAGTTCAGTTAGCATTCTGTGTGATTGCATGCTTGTACAGTGTTGTTCAGGGACACGCATCTTCTTCTTATGGTTTCTAAGAATTTGTTGTTCTAACAGAAAAAACAAGCAAATATGTGATGGAATATCATTCAGTGATCGCCAGGGCTAAGCTCATTTTTCAGTGTGACTTTCTAAAACGGCCCAAAAAAACCACAGGAAGAAGAAAAGTTAAAAATGAGTTTAAGGAAAACTTCTGGAATTGCGGTGTAAGGAGCTCCATAAATGATTTTTGCAGTGAAACTACAATAATGGGTGAAAGTTATAAAAGAATAGCCAGTTAATATCATGGGAATTATCCTAATGACAGCAGAGAGATGCATACCATGGACACATCTCTATACACGGGATGCATTGAAGAGATACATGGGTTTCTTAGTGATCCCAGAAAAAGAGGAAATATTTTACTTTGGCTGAGGGTGGGTATTTTATTTATTTTTTGTATATATATTTTTGGTTGCACCGGTTCTTCGTTGCTGTGTGTGGGCTTTCTCTAGTTGTGATTTGTGGGGGCTACTCTCCAGTTGTGATGCATGCACTTCACATTTCTGTGGCTTCTCTTTTCTGCAGAGCATGGACTCTAGGGCCTCAGGCTTCAGCAGCTGTGGCATGTGGGCTCAGTAGTTGTGGTGCACGGGTATAGATGCCCAGCGGTATGCGAAATCTTCCTGGACCAACGATAGAACCCATGTTTCCTGCATTGGCAGGCAGATTCTTATCCAGGGAAGTTCTAGCTATTTTTAATACATGGTATTTAATTGATATCTCACAAAAGCTCCAAGAAGTTACTACAGGTTAGTTCATTTCATAGATTTCACTTGAAGAGAAAGATCAATTCATTCACTGCTAGCTGTATTTATTGATTATTCTCTATATGCCAGATCCAACCAGTCCATCCTAAAGGAAATCAGTCCTAAATATTCATTGGAAGGACTGATGTTGAAGCCGAAACTCCAATACTTTGGCCACCTGATGCAAAGAACTGACTCATGTGAAAAGACCCTGATGCTGGGAAAGATTGAAGGCGGGAGGAGAAGTAGATGACAGAGGATGAGATGGTTGGATGGCATCACTGACTCAATGGACGTGAGTTGAGCAAGCTCCGGGAGTTGGTGATGGACAGGGAGGCCTGGCGTGCTGCAGTCCATGGGGTTGCAAAGAGTTGGACATGACTGAGCGACTGACCTGAACTGAACTGAACTGAACTGACTGAAATTCAAAGCCCCATGTTCTGACTTCAGGAGCTATACTCTGAACCTCTCTGCCATGCTGTCAACATGTAAAAAAGAAACAGAATAAGCAATTTTGGTGCTGTGAGAAGTGTACAGAGAAAGTATTTATCAAGAAGAGACACTAAGGTTGAGGCAGGTTGAGCTATGAGGAGGTTGTATTAAGTTCTTTCAGTCATGTCCAATTCATCGCCACCCTGTGGAACTTAGCCTGCCAGACTCCTCTGTCCACGGGATTCTCCAGGCAAGAATACAGGAGTAGACTGCCGTGCGATGTGCCATGGGATCTTCCCAACCCAGGAATTGAACCCGCGTCTCCTGCATTGGTAGGTCGGTTCTTTACCACTAGCCCCACCATCTAGTGGTTACTTAATAGAAGAGAGAAGAGAAATTGAGTAAAGATTTATCACGCACACACAGAGGAAGTTAATCATCAGTTTTAAAGAATCAGATGAAGGTCATACCTTAGTTGGTAATTTCTAACCACTGTTGTACTTTTCTAATACTTCACTTATTTTTCGTAATTTTTGTGATTCTTTTTTAACTCCAAGTGTGAGAAAAGTTAGTAAACTGATATAGGAGATATCTATTATTTCCAT
Organism: Bison bison bison; assembly: GCF_000754665.1. Lineage (NCBI taxonomy): Eukaryota > Metazoa > Chordata > Mammalia > Artiodactyla > Bovidae > Bison > Bison bison. The sequence continues at coordinate 1,728,192 of NW_011494960.1, read as the reverse complement.
TCAGTATTTGTAATGAAGCTGTATTGGTGTGTTTAGAGGTTTTCAGTAAAAGCCATTAGCCAATGTCAA